>NC_089646.1:86214900-86387400 GCF_037042795.1 Molothrus aeneus
AGACTTGTGTCAGTGTGATTAATGAGCAATGGAAAGTATGCAAAAAAGAAAAAAATAAGAGGAACAGTGAAAGGTCTTCCTTCTGCAAGAGACAAGAAGTAAAAAGGCAATAAATACAGTGTTTGTGCTCAGTAATCACAGAAAGAACAGTTTTTACACTCCATTTTCAGGATCTGATTCCAAGCTCCATTGACTTGGTGTGCTTATACTAAGTGAATTTGTGAATTCATGGATTTTATGATACTATGTTTTTCCTAAAACTGAGAATTAAAAAAATCCACATTAAGTAGCTGAATGCATTTAATGTGTGCTGTAGTGTATGCATTTTGCATGGGGAAGCACTTTGCACAGCAGCTGGCTGTGTTTATGGTACAAATGACAATTCAATCCATGTAGCAGTCAAGCTTTTCTTATCACATGGAGCCTCTTAAAAAGAAGCTATTGTATTTATATGTGTCGAACATGTATATTGTATATGTGGGTATACATCATGTGTGTTAATATATATCATATACATGTGTGTATAGATATTCTTCTGATTAATTAGATAAGTAGAGAGAGAGGTAGAGCTCTTTACAGCCAGTGACTGAGTTAATAACAAACAGAGAAAGATTTAGTATAGCTGAATGCTTTCGTGTGGCTTTGGTCAAATTACTTAGAGGTGGAAATAATCAGCGGTTGAATTAAGCGAGAGGCCTGATGCACACTGGAAAACCTCCATCGTCTGTCAGATGTTTTACAACTGTGATGAATGAGTTTGGATAAATAATGCAAACAAGTGTTAAACAAGTTCAGGCCGGGTTCCACATGGTATGGTAAACAGAAATTGTGCTGGAGGAATGTCTGAAAATATAAATGTGTGGTAGGGTGGTGTGGTTGGAGCACTGCGAGGATAGCCTTTCTTTTTACCCTGCAAACTTGCCTGGAGTCTGCCCTGATCCAGCAGAGGATGGGGCCATATGGAAAGGAACCCCAAAGCCTGAGTGACTTTTCATTTAAATTATTTGTTGTAAAAACTGTTGATGAGGAGATGTTGAGGGGGAAACTTAGGCAGGAAATCATTCCAAGTGAGGCTAGGAATGCTTCAAGGTCTCTCTTACCTCTGTCTCTGCAGACAGAGAGAGAGGTGAAGAGCTGATGCCCCAATGGGCAGCGCACCATTGCTTGGAGAGGCATCAGCCAGCTTTTGTTTCAAAAGGGAAAATGTGTTGCCAGAGCAGTGGGTGGATTTATGTACCAGCTTCTCTCCAGCTGCAAATGCACTTAACTGAACTCACTGATTTTCAAACAGAGAAGCATCTGGCACAGAGGTGTCTAGTTGTTGTGTTTATTAATGGGGGTGAAATGATTGTTCTGATATTGGTTTTGTATTCCTTCTCAAAGATCCAATCATACTGTTCTGGACCCTACAAGCATAGTGCATCTTGTTTCTGGGAAATCTAGGATATTTTTCAGCCATGAAAATGGGGGAGAATTTCCAAAAGGAAAATTTCTACCTGATGAACACCGTCGTTTATCAGTAATTTCCTGATTTTAATACATGTAGCTTTGGACACCTCTATTCACCCTAATCATGGAACTTGGAAATGGTATTTGGAAAATAGAGACGTACCCTACTTTTGCATAATTTTTTATGGATGGAAATACTGAGGTACTTCTGCTGTTAAATCTTTGCAGTCTGATGCACAGGTCCTTAAGAGAGTACAAAGGTGTCTCCACTTCTGAAAAAGCCTTTGTATTCCCAACAGTCTGAATTATAACAAAAGATAGTAAGTGAAGGACAAAGAGATTGCTCTGGAGTGCAGGACAGCAGCAGTTCTCTCTTGCAGGGCTGCTGTGTGCAGCATGTGAAGCTCGAGACTCTTGGCTGCCCCAGGGTGTCACCTTCCTTCCTCCTGTGTTAAGCTGCTCACGGAGCCTGTGCCACGTTCCTGGGATGCCTGTTCCTGTCCCTGCTGCTGTAAGACATGGGACAGCAGATGGAGCACGGATGTGCTAGCCACCTGCACCCCCTGTGCGCCAGTGCGACCCAGGAGATGGCAAGGCACAGGGTGCAGCAGCAGTAGGAATGCTGGGAAGTGAGTTGTCCAGCAGATAGCAGGGATCTCCGACCCTCCCCAGCCTACTGAAGGAGGACTGGCCATGTGCTTGATCTGGCATCTGCATCAGATGAGAGTCATGCATTGGCATGGATTTAGCCTGAGATCTTAGCGGTTCTGTTCCAGTTTATTTGTGGGGTTTGCTTTTCAGTTGCCAAAATAGTGTGCTTTTCATATGTCCCAGCAATTTCAGAATGATGGGAAACTTGCTGACCCTGAATTACTTTGACATCTGCTAAAAGTATTTGTGCTGCAGTCTTTCCTTCTGCACATCTGATATTTCTTCATTCTTCCTCTGTTGCAAATCCATCTCTGTAAATTTAATTTCTGTTAATTTAACTATATCCTTCAAGTATTCTTGAAGCATCCTTCCAAAAAACTCTAAAATGCATCAAGACACATGGGAAAAGGCAGTTTAAGTTATTAAACAAAGCTGGTTAACAAGCTTATTGTTTTTGACTGAGATCACGTCTGCTAGGAACTATGAGACTATTACTTAAGGGATTGTTCTTTTTGTGTGACTGTTACACTAAAACAAAACCAAATCTTTGTCTGTTGAAATGCTCTTTCTCCTCTATACTCAAAATCAGTAAAGCCTAAGTTGTATTGCTGTGTCTGGGTTTACATATTTAAAGATGTGAATTGATTAGAGGATATACACAAGACCAGAAAGGTGTAGAAAAGATAAATTACAAATAAAGTTCTTAACATAAGGAAGAGGCTGTTATATTGAGATATTGCAAGAGTTTCAGATTGATGAGGTCTGTATATTGAATTTAAATTATAAAAAAATGTTTTAGAAATCAATATTATCATCACTAAATGTAATGAAAATTTGAAATAAATATCCTGAAGATGCTATGGCATTTACAGTGGCATTCTTTGCTTATTCTCTTTTTAAATTAATTTTGGGATAAAAGAATCATAAAGATGAAGCCCCACTGGATTCAGGTGTCACCTCTAGAAGCTTTCCAGATGGGATCTTTGTGATTGTGTGGATGATGTTTCTGGGGGTTGCTGAAGTACAATTAAATACTAATCCTCAATATTGAAAGTGTGTCACAATCACAGGCACATCTACTGGGTTTTGTGTTTGAGGATTTTGTGGTGGATTCTTGATCTTGGCCACTTCAAATGGTCAAAATAAAACCCCTAACACTGAGTTGGAACCTGTTGTCTCCAGCAGCGTGGCTGTGAGACTGGGAAGCACATAGGCAATGCAGGCTCAGGTATTTAAAAATGCACACACTATTTTAATTGCTAGCAGCAATCTGAGGAGAAGCAGCTTTATCAGGTTTTCAACATGAACTGCTGCTGCTGCTCCTCTTTTGCCTGTTGCCTTGCTATCAGATGTGTGGTTTCATACTTGCTTTCCAAATTTCTGAACAAATTGATGCTTCAATGCAGGCAGTTAATTAGGAGGCTGCATCCTCTGAAGTGAAAGGACTAATTAAGTTCTGATGCACTTGTTGAGGCTGAACTTAGGATCATTGCAACAACTTGGTCTTGGAGAGAGCATCTGACATATTTTGTCATGTATTATGCAACAGAAAAACTTGATATGAGCTTTAAAGCTCAGGAGCTCTTTCAGGTTCTTGGCACAAAGCTGTGATGTCTTTGTGCTCAGACGCTTTGCCTTTTGCCAAGCTGTCAGCACAGATAAGGCATCCATAATTCAAGGAATAGTGAGGGTGTGCCCAAATTTTTTTACTTTTTTTGGCGATGGGTTACTATAATTTTCTTGTTGCTCTTTGTTTACTAATACTGATTGAACATGCAGAGCAACATGTTGACACTGTATTTAAAATGGAATAAATCAGAAAACTCAAATCACGACTAGCATATTCTTATTAAATATTTCTAATCCAGGAGGCACTGGCGAATGTGCTTGTTCAAGCACAAATACACAGGTCAGCAACTCAGAGACTGAGTTGTGAACTGAAACAAACATTAAAGGTTGGTCTCCACATACTTTTTAAAATTATGGTTTAGCCTTAATCTTGCTACAGTAATCTCCAAAGAAGCAGTAAGTTCTTCTATATTATTTTCTTTTCTAGAAATTTTCCCCAGCCCCATTCTCTTGAATTATGTAACCTATATTTTAGCATAACAACTACTTTCCTGCTGTATTACTCTCTAGGGAACAATTTTGCATTAGCAGGGGGATGAACAAGATGACCTCTCAAGTCTTTTCCATCACCACTTGCTCTAATACAGTGCTGTAATATTTGACCTTGTTATGCAGCCTTTTCCCTTTTGTAACCCTTTGACTTTTACAGAAGAGATGCCATAGCATTTTCCGGACATGCAGAAGTGCCCTCCTTTGAAGCTGTCAACCAAAGTACTGTTTCCTGCACTTCAGAACTAAAGAGCATATTAGTGCCTTTTGCATTCAAGTGGAGAGGACCTTTATCAATAAATCATTGTAGGGAAGTACACTATGGTGCCTGATCCATGGCTAGAATAAGTAGTCTGGAGAGGCAGAGGCTCTTTATTCTGTTAATATGTTGGAAAGGCTGTATCTTTTGAATATTTTTTTTATTTCAAGGAAGGAAGGAAGACTGAGCTGATTGAGCAGTTTGTTCTGTGTGCATAGACCTCCATAGTGTCCCCCTGGGTTTGAAGTTATCAGTAGGCATCAGACTCACTGGGAAATGTAGCTGTATCTGTAAAGAGGAATTCTGTATTCTAGTTTACAAAATCAGAAAGGATATGTGAGAGAACTAATTTGGAACTGGAAATAAAAGCTGTGGTGATAACCAGATGGGAAGTGGATTCAGAGCTGACTTGCTGTTCCAGTCACAGTGTTTGGCTCATAGAGGGCCGGAAAACTTTTTGTGGCACTGCCCTGCAATATTCTTCCCAGCCAGACTCTGAAAGCCAGTTCTAAAAAAGGTCTTTTGGCAATGAACACTCCATGCATTTTCTTTATCTCTCCAGCTACAACTAATTTTAAAAGCCTGGGGATATTAATCATGGAAATTTGCAAAGTATTCAAGTTTCTTGGGATCATTGCTGTTGCTTTTTGTTTAGTGAAATGATTCCTTGTTGACACTGAGTTTTAATGTCCCACTCTGATTTTTACTTCATATGTTAGGTAGAACCTACTCTTGTACTCTCCTGCTGTTGGGCTTTCTTACTGCTTATGTCCTTTTTTCCACAGCAACAAAGACAACTGACACAGGTTTCTGCAGTAGAGAACTGGGAAATCAGTAGTGAGCAGAGACACATAAAACTAAGAAGAAAAGTACAAGCCCTTTTTGTCAGGCAGCTTCACCCTGATCTCAGCCCACATTGCCTTATATGTCCTTTCTTTTGCTTATGAGCAAGCAGGGCCTTAATATGCTAATTTAGAAATGGAAATAGTAAGAGGAAGTTTTGACACCATCAGTTTTTAGGATCTCTAGCATAATGCAGTGCAGGATACACAGAGAGCCCCATCTTCCACAGCTTTAAATGCCTGGATCCAGCAAATGAAAACTAAGGTTTCCTTTTGCACTTAACTATATAAACATTTCCTGCATTTTAACATCTCCCTTTAGTGTAAATCATTGGCATTTGTTTGCTATAATGTGTGCAGATAGCATGACAAATGTTCTTCCTAGTTCCATGTGGATGTGTCTACAGAAGTAAAAGCATAGTAATTTAGAGCTCTGTAAAGGGGAAACTCTGGCTAATGGTTTATCCATGATACGTAGTTTGCTTGAAACCAAGCGGAATATGAAGAATTTTGGTAGAAATGGTTGAGATCACTATAGTCCTTTTATGCTACCAGAGTGGTTTTGGCTGAGGTAGAGTTAATTTTCTTCATAGTACCTAGTTTGGGAGAGACTTTTGGACTGTTTTGGATTTCTGCTGAAGACGCTGTTGGTAATCCAGGGATGTGTTTGTTACTGCTGAGCAGCACTTACATGGAGTCAAGGCCTTTTCTGCTTCTTGTACCACCCCATCAGTGAGGGGGCTGGGGGTGCACAAGAAGTGACCTCAGCATACCAAAAAGGGACATTCCATGTCATAGGGCATCGTGCTCAGCATATAAAGCTGGGGAAAGAAGGAGGAAGGGGGGAACATTGGGAATGAAGGTGTTTGTCTTCCTAAGTCACTGTTAGGCATGATGAAGCCCTGCTTTCCTGGAGATGGCTGAACACCTCCCTGCCCATCAGAAGTGGTGAATGAATTCTTTGTTTGGCTTTGCTTGTGTGGGTGGCTTTTTCTTTACTATTAAACTATCTTTATCTCACCCACAGGTTTTCTCAGTTACACTTCCCATTCTCTCCCTCATCCCGCTCATGGGAGAGTGTCTGCCTGGGGCTTGGCTACCAGCTGGTGTTAAACCATGACAGTGGAGTACAATAAAGACTGGAAAGTCCCTTCTACCAGATATCTGCATAAAAACCTCCTTCTTTTAAATCCCGTGGAATTATTTAGATGTTACTGTAGTTTATGCCTCCAGCACTGACTAACACCTAGAACCAAGGGTAGGGGAGTCACCAGGACATTCAGGAATTATATGTTCAGAATGTAAAAGCCCTGTTATTGCATATCTCTGATTCCTCATCCTCAGGGTCCTCGTAATTCTCTGGACTTTGCTTATACATTACTTATTTCCCACAATTGATTGAGTCTCATTTCATATCTCTTAGAAACACAGGAGCAAGACATGAGGGGGGACACTTGCACCTGTAGGAGCAGATACTTTCTTCAGTGGATTTAAATGTATAATCATTCTTGTGCTGACAGTCTTATGTTAATTCCCTTGTGACAGAAGTTAAGACATTTGGCATTTCAGAAAAATATTCAAAAAATATTAGCTCCACCCATCTTCCCAGAGTAGGAGTTTTGCCATGTGTACTCTCCCTGTGGAAATCCAGGGACTCTTTCAGCTGGGTACTTTTTGCAGTGTCAGGAGAGCAGACTTCTACTTTTAAAGAGGCAGAAAATCCCATGCGTGAGTGTATACAATTGCTCTGAAGTGCTGGCCAAATTGGGTATTTTTCATTCCCAGGGGAGATCCTGCCCTGGAGTTCTCCCTGCTTGTCAGTCCAAACCCACAGACTCCCTGGGGTTTGCAGGTGGCTCTTTTCACTCTTTACTTTGAGCCTTTGCCAACATGGCTTTAGGGTATGGGATAGGAAAGGGTGTCCAAGACTATTTTGTCTTTCCCTCCTCCCACTCCCCACCTGCAGGTCCTTTACAGAGAAAGGGAATAAGGATGCAGGCTTGAAGCTGAACTCTTCTCATATGCAGCTGTAATAGGATCCTTTCCCGACAAAGGATCCCCCTCTCCCAGTGGGGGCAAAGGACCCTGCTCGCTGAGGGGACCCACTGTCCCAGATAATTAGCTAAGCAGCTGCTGTGTGTCTGAATGAAAAGGAGAGTAAGGGAGGGTTTTTCCCTGCTGGGGAGCTGGGGCGGCATTCCTTGGAGGCAGCCTGCACATTCCTCCAAAGCAGTCGGTGCTGACAGTGATTTGGGCTCGGCTTCCCAAAATTTGTACATGGCCGCTTGCTTTGCCCAAGGTCCTTTATTGTGAGAAAGCTCCTTTCCTCTGCTAAGTGCTAACCATTTATCCCTGGATAAGTGGGAGAATATGTAGCTTGAGTTCACATGTGACATGTTCTACTAATTAATGCATTATCCATTTATCCAGACAAAATAAGGTTGAATTCAGAGAGAAAAAAAAGGAAATTTGTAATATGCAAAGCAAAGTAATCTCAGCAGAAGAGCAGCAATTGTGTTAATGTAATAGTGGGCAATATGCCTGTGAATGAATGCCTTCTTCGTGCGTTTTCTAGGGGGTCTGGGAAGAAAAGGAGAATGCCTTGTCTGGCCAACACATTTATGACTAACTTTCGTGGACAAAAGCTAAACTAAGAGCCTATTCTTGGCACAGGACCAGGTCTTTTCTTAGAGAACTGCTTTAATTTGTTTGACATAAAGTGAAAGACTGGCACACTACGCTAATTAGTTTTATATACAGTTGTTTTATAGATCTGCAGCGCTGTATGTGCCCATGAGCCTACTCGAGTGAAGTCTGCCTGGCTGGTTCCTGATACCTGTTCACAGGACTGGACCCATTTGCCTGACTTGTTGCTGTATTGCTCAAATTTTTAGTTCTACAATTGTATACATTCATTCAGATAAAATAACATGCATTTAAAATTGGAATAGTTCAGTAATAAATTTAGAAGTGTGGCATGGGCATTCACAGAAAGAATGAATGCCAAAATTTCTTACCATTATAAATACTTATTTTGTTCTTTCAAGTTTTTTTTCCCCATCAGTGCTGCCAAAAAGGTAGGCAGTTCATTTAAATTTTGAAAGCCTTTTAGTTTTATTAACATTTCATCCTAGTGAGCATTTAAAATAATATTTTACTCCTTGTTGCAGGGAGAGGAATTAAATTTTTTAGTTTCTAAAAAATTTAGAAAATTTTTAGAAAACTAAGTACTGCCTAATTTGCAGTAAGTACTTAGAAAACTAAGTACTGCCTAATTTGCAAGTGGCTACTGGAAGCCAGAGAATGTTGCTACTTCTGTCCAATGCCAGGTAAAAATGAATGGCAGGAAATGTTTCAAATGTCATTTAAGTGGATCTGCACCAGGTATCCTGCTAATGTAATCAAATGTGGAGTTAATCTCCCTTTTATGTTTTTGTAAGGAAAGGAGCTTCATCTTGAAATTATAGTTTAAAGAAAAGAGGCACGGATGGGAGACATGGAGGTCATTCAGGCAGCAGCCAGTGAAGCAGAGCAACTCCCATTTGTGCTCAGCCAGATGTTCACAAGCCTTTGCCAACAGCTCAAAGGCTGATGCTGTATAAATTACTATATCCCAGGGACTAATTCAATGGGTGTGATGGAAGAGGAAGGGAGGAGATGGTACCCTCTCGGTCAGAGGTCAGGTGTAACACATGGGACTGAACCAAGCAATGTTCAGCCAGTTCCACTTTTTCTTTTATTACTGTGGATTGAAAACACTCTTTTTTTTTCCCTCATAGAAGGCAGAAGAAAAGTCATTACTTTATTTAAGAATATAAGGACAAATTGCTATTTTCTTTAAAAAGTCCCTTTTCCCAAGTAATCAAAAGAGGTGAAAACCAATGAAATTTGAACCTCTGACAATTATCTTTGAAAATACAGAATCCATTTGAAAGCTGCAAGTTGTCTAATAAAATATCTTTAAAGACTTCTCTTCCTTTCTGAAAAGGTGTTGATTTCAAACCAATCTGCCTTCCCTCCACTGCTACATTTGTCCCAAATTTACCTATAGGAATCCTTTTTCCCTTAGACCGAGTTATTTTTCACAATAGTAAACACAAGCAAAAAATACAGAGTAACAAACAATATTTTTATTTTAAAGCATAATGGCTTCTCTTAACCAAAATTCTGGTGTTGCAGGTTGCAACAGCAACCAAAATAGCCACTTGCAGGTTGCTACTTGTCACACATGTCTGGTCTACCACAAGTCTGGTTATCTGTGATTCTCTGCCTCTAGAAACAAGTGCTGAGATAAGGAAATCCTCTGTCTTCCAAGGATATACACCTCCCTGCTATGGTGTGAAGGATAATTTAATAGATGTGACTCTTGGTTCTTGCACTAAATAAAACTCAGGCCCATACCAGTACCTGGTTTTCTATCAGTTCCAAAAGAGTTTACTCTGATTTTGAATGTTTGAGATTGGCAGAGCTGATGCTTTTTAATTTCTTCAGATATCTTACAGTCTACAGATTAAAAACAGGGTTTCCCAGGTAATGGAGTATCAACTCCGCATCCCAAACAGTTCTGCTCTATCAGTGGGAAGCCCATGGAGGGGCAGAGTGCCTTTTCTTTCATAGAATAAGGAAATAAGCAGTGCCCTCTAGTGTTAGTTAAGTCAGAGGGAGCCACAAGGAAAATTTTCTGTCATCTGTGTATATGCAATTAAAAATATTTTACAGCCACAGATGCAGCTCTTTATATCTTGAAGAAAGGTAGTAAAAGTGGCTGCAATAGTGTCACTTACCAGGACACGGCTGTCAAAGCCAGCATCATTAACAGTGTCAGGTATCACAAACTCCCTGACCTACGAACTCACTGACCTGTTTCATCTTACCTTGAAGTATATGAATGTAGAATGTCTCCAGCCTGCACCTGGCCTGGGGAAGGACAGGAAGTGTGTTTTACCAAAGGACCAGAGAAGTTTCAGGGAGAGGTGTAGCAGCACATGTTCCTGCTTGAAATACAGAGGTTTGTTTTCTGGTGTAAAGCAGTCTTGGTGTACACATTCAAGCTTAGCAGACACCTTATAACGAAGCCGTGAACTTGGGAATCTTTTGGACTGTCCTTGGAGCATGTCAGAATTTTCTGGGTTTGGTGATAGTAGCTGGCTAGACTCCTGTTTCAAAGCTGTAGGCATAATTTGTTTCAGTTACAGACAGCTCTGCCAGGGAGGTACTATGGGAATTAATTTCCTCTTTGCTATAACATGGAAAGTTATTTCTCAGTCTGCTTCAGAGGGAAACACTTTAAACTGCTTGTGTCAAACAAGCATTAAAAAGCATTTGCTATGTAGTTTCTGAATCATCTGCAGTGTGAAAACATTGTAAGCAAATGTGGCTTTTCCTCTTGCTCTTTTTTTTTTTTTAATTTTGTTTTTCTGCCATAGGAAAAGAGCTCAGAACTGATTTCTGCTTTCAGTTCCTGCTGATGCATTTTTGTAGCCTCACTAGCAATCTAGAGATTTCAAGATGAGCCTGAGGTCCCTGGGGTGCCAAAGTTACTGTTAACAAGTGGGAATTCTCTAAGACCTTGAGAACATCTTAGCAAGTGTCCCCCAGCTGTAACATGAAAAACAGCACACACAATAAAAGTACAAGCTTTTTTAAATGTTCATCCAGAGTAGTAGTAGTACCTTGGCTTATGCAGGCATTTCTTGCCCTGGGTGAGGTTCATCCTTGACTGAGGTTTTCAAAACCAAAACATCTGATGTAGCATGGTCACCTCACTTTCCTCCTTGGGTTATGGCCAGTGAATGTTTCTGGTGGCTGCCAACACTGTAAGAAGTGGGTGTCGAGACTTATGCAGAGAGTGTGTTGCCTGTGTGTAAGAGTAACAGGTGAAGATGCTGTGGACTTGTATGTTTGAGCTGAGTGAAAAAGATCAGCTCTGAGGGAGGAGGTACCTGCAAGTGTACATTGTCTCTGGTAGAAGATGTCAGAAGTGAGATGACTTACCTGGACTGTCACTCCTCAGATGGATTTGCAACCCACCTCAAACATTTGTGACATGTGCCACAACTTGATACTTGTTGTCAAGCTTGATACTTGCAGTAGTTGTTGATTCTTAGCTCTATCCATAGACCCCTTTTTGAGCTGCAGTCAGTAACTTCTGTCCTCCTTGCTACAGACGAGCAGGGAGAGCATTGTTTGTGCTGACTGCCAGGATGAGGTTATGCTCTGTGAAAACACCAAGGAGAAAAAACGTTCAACATTGTTCCTCTGAAATGTACCAAAAATCTTCATGCACCAATGAAACAACCAGTGTTATGGTATCATAACAATGGTTTGTTAGGACTTCACCCCAGGCTGGGATGATGATTTCTGTTCAAGACCAAGACCAACAGATGGCATTTGTTAGGACATGGATATTTATGTACAAAGTTGCCAGGACTTTAAGAAGTGGTGCCGCTCTTAATTAAGATGATAACGCACTGCCTTGTTTGGAGACGTTCTGCTCATAATGATGCTGGTGAATTGTGAATAGAGGGAAATTAGTAATAACAAATGCCAGATGGAAGTAACTTTCAAAAAGAAATATTTTGTGTAATGTGGCATGTAAAGTTGACAGACCGGGTCTTAGAAGATCTTTATTATTCTTTAGGCTTTCCTGACAAAATTACTCTTTATCCTGCCAAGAAATGTGGTCCCACATGCCAGTGCATTTTTAAGTGAGAGTAATTAAAGTGTGCCTCTAAGTTTATAAGCTTGAAGTGAAATCTGTTTCTCCAATGTTTTGTCAAGAATCTATAAAAGTGCAAGAAAGGAGACAAACTTATAAAAACAATAGTTTTGCCAGTTCTGTACATTCTGCCTTTGAAATCAGAGGCAATTAGGGATGAACAAAACTACTTTCAAAGTTAAAAAAATTAGTGTTAGTTCTGCTGACATTTTGCTTCAAATTTTTCCTTTGGTTGAAGATGACTTTTGGAATAAGAAATGCTTTTTTCCTAACATTAGACCCCGCCTTCCTTGTTTGAAGTAAAAAATGATGACTGAGTTATAAATGCATTGAATCCTTAAATGCTAGTTCCTTTTTTGCAACTTCCTGACAGAGGAAAATAAAATTTAATTTGGTTTTGTAGTGTAAAGTAGTAATTGAAAGAGAAATAGACAAGGGAAAGTAAGATATAAGATGTTGAGGTTCAATATTTAATTTTCTCATAAGATTATTATCATTCCATGGGCATTCCAGCTTTGATCTCAAGACCTGCTGGCCACTACAGGCCACCGCTCTGTCGATTGAGGAGAGGGTGCTTTCATGATGATTTGTGGATGAGGCAAGTGTGTCATCTGAGGTGACCATGAAGATTTGATTTTCCTTTGTCATTGCTCTTGGATTACAGTAGTGTAATAAAATTAAATTTAGGACTGTAGATGTGTTGAATAAAGTCTCTTTCTATCAAATATGCCAAGCATAGTAGACCAGGAAGGTTTGAAGAGCTCACCTTCTGCTCTATCCTTGCACAGTCACAAATTTGCAACAACAGACTTGAGAGGCACAGTCCAAGACTTCTTCCCAAGGCACAAACGTTGTAGCAGGGATTGTAGAAGGATAGCAGAGTTGCTTTGGTCTTTAAATTATTTCTGTGAGGATGCATTAGTAGGGGAATAAATGAAGTAATACATTTCAGTATTGGATGATGAAAAGAAGGCTTCTGGTTCATTTAGAAAAAGGTCAAGATCGGTTTTCAGGAGAATAAAACACTGTTTTGAATTATGCTAAGAACAGACTGTCCGACTATTTCTGGTATTAATGTTCATTTCTATTGGAGAAAGGATTTAACAATAGAAAGATGAGAACATGAGAAAAGAATGTCTAGAGGGAAGGCAGTCAAGGATGGGATTCAGTGGCTCTAGCTTTGATAACAAAGGCAAAGAGTGGTCTCAGACAAGTCTTTTGAGATTAATCTGGTACTTTCAGTAAACCCTAAATTTACCTAATGCAGAAAGAACAGTATTTCTAAGCATTTTCAAAAACACCAGAGACAATTGTTTCTCACGGATCTTGTTGAAGCTATTGTGAATTTACCTGGAAGATGCCATCTTAAGTTATAGACAACTAAATCCTGGTTTACATGCACATTTAATGAATAAGTCCTGTATCTATATTTTAAAAAACTAATTTTTTAAAGAGAAGTCTGCCTAATGGGAAGCGGGTGCTATGATTCTTTCAAAAACTGTACTACGTTCTTGTTGTGTTGTCAGTTTTGTTTATGCTGAAGTTTTTTCTGTTGTCTTATTTTGTTTTCCCAGAAAAACTTTACAATTCCAGTGGACGGGAGCTGAGACGGGCACTTTTTTCCTTGAAGCAAATATTTCAGGTGAGCAAATAATAGCTGTCTATTCTGTGATTTGAACATGAATTTAATTTCTTTTTTTTTTATTTTTAAAAATTTAATTTAGAGAATAACTTACAGCTTCTGGCAAGAGACTTTTAAGACTTCATTTGTAATTTGGAATTGGCCAATTCCTTTTCAGAGTCTTTTATTTTTATGATCTGCAAACCTTCCCATGTTCCTTCAGTCTGTCAGAAGGACGAGATGTGGTGTAATGGCAGAGTGAGGAGTGTAAATCTGCCAGGAATGGAGACAAGAAAATTGAAACTCTTAGATGGGAATTTAGACTGCTCTTTAGACAGTGGCATATCTTGGTATTGGAAAGATTTGGAGGGGAACTTGAAAAGGTGAACCAGAGAAACCATGAGTTAGGGTGATGGCCCAGTGTTGGCCTGATAATGGACAAATAGTCTGGGTTTAAGCCATATCAAAAACTTAAAAGATTTGTGGGAGACATGCAACAGTTCTGATGAGGAACCAAAAATGCACTGGGAAATCTCTGAATGTGTTTGAATTTAGACTCAGTTTAGAGGAAAAGATTTACTGATAAGCCAAAAAGATGTTTCATAGAGCTGAGGAGGATATGGTAATGACTGATCATTTTAAGGAAAGGCATGGATTTGAATGTGAGTGTTCGTTATGGAGGAAATCTGAAATCTGGAGGATTTTGGGTCCTGTGGAGAAGTAGACAATGTGATAGACAAGTGGTGTGGTGCCACTTCATTTGCTTAAATTAAAATCTTGGATTTCAGATTGGTTTCACTGGATAAGGAGAAGGACTTGGGAAAGCTGCAGGATGCGAGGAAACTTGTTGGATAGAAGAGGTCAGGAAAAGTGAAAGAAAAAATCCCATCTGTGTGAATTAGAGCATGCTCTCAATACAATTCTAAAATGGAATTCATTTAAGACATTCAATTTTCAGTAAATATAAATGAGAACAATAAGAGGAGCACTTCTTTACTAATGGATCCAAATGGAGGATGAAAACCTATAATCCTTTTTTTTAGCTATAATAGATAGGTGGAAAGATTTTAAACTCTTAGTTTAACATTTTTGCTTTGTTTTAAATTTTTTCTAATAAGAATAAAAACATTTAAGTAATCTGCAAGACAGCAGAACTGCGAATTTTCTAAATGCATAATCCTTTTTATAGGTTTCAAATTTAGAATTTAGGGAACGCCAGAATTAAAATTTTCTAAACAATAGGAGTGAGTGGTGAAGGGTGGACCATTTAATGTTAAATCTTGGTGTAGTTGAAGATGTGTGCTGGGTCAGAAAAATGTCCCTGATTTTTGAAATTTTTGGACAAAGAAAAGAGTTCCAGTTCAAAACAGTCTGGTCATCTCATGAGTGCAGATTGGGAAAATCACTATTTCTTCAAGAAACAGTCCCTCATTCCCAGAGGGAGACAAGTGCTTGAGAGTCACAGGGATGCAAGTTGGGTTTCCCTGTGAGGTTGCCAAGCATGTGGCCTGTGTGCTCACAGGAAATCAGGCAGGTTTCCAAGAGTCTTCTCTGGTTTCTTCTCTTTTTGTGCACCTCAGCTGTTTCTGGGAAATGTTTGTATTCTTCTGCATTTATGTGTTACACAGGTAATCTGAGCACTTGCACAAATTTAGCAATGAGAGGCTAAGCCTCTCTTCCCACCCATCTTTCACCTCCCATCATTAATTCCCTTCCATCATCCATGCCCTTCCATCATGAATTCTCCCAGTTTGGGTATTCGTAAATGCCCTCTTCCCTCTAGATTATTTGAATTCTAGTAGATATTTCTGAGCACAACTGCTCAGTGCTTTCAGAGAACACACCAGTAAGATCTCTCTCTTCCAGCTGATCAGTTGTTCTAATGAAAATACTGTTTAAATATTTATCCTGGTAATTTAAGGGGTTGACTGTGTTGGAGAGTAACAAGAGAGAAGGGAAAAGGGATGCACAAACCCATATCTGTGTATGAATTGAGTTTTAAGTGAAACCTGTCAGGCTGTTTCAGGACATGATTTTCCTTGGAGAATTTAACTTTCTTGTTTTCTAATGGAAGTGGTAGAGAAACGAATTTGGGAATTACCAGTTATCACATAAAGAAGTTCTTTCTGGTGGAACTGTGGCTAATTGTTGAGCAAATGTACCCTTAAAAAAATCTTAAAATACAGGTTAAAATACATATACTCTTAAAATACAGGTTCTCTTAGGGGGAATGTGAAAAGTATTCCTTGGGCTGGATAGTATTCATAGAATATGCACAAGTATTTGAGGTAGTACACTTTCAATTGGAAAACAAGCCCCTGCCAACCTGGCTTTACCTGCCAGCTTTGCTGTCCTTAACAACAGCATTGCTAAGGAAGGGCATCCTTTGAGTGTGATTTTAGTTTATCTTGTAATGAACCATGAGAGAGAATATAAAGTAATTTTGTATCAGTTTTAGAAAGAAAAGCTGTTCCAGTTCTTTACTGAAGAAAAATACAAGTAAATATAATAAGGTTATATTATAAATGGAACATTTTTGTCCAAAATGTGGGGGTTTTTTGTTTTTTGGCTTTTTTTGTTGTTTTGTTGTTTTTTTGGGGTTTTTTTTGTGTGACATGAAAGTATGTCAGCATTAGAAATTTATCATTATGGTAATAGTTTTTTTAAAGTGTGTTGTTCAACATAAATATATTTTTTAATTTTGTATGCCCTTAAAAGAAAGTATTTTAAATTCCTTGAGAGTGTAACATTTTAGGAATAAGATGTTGACTTAAAAAGAGTGTTTTCATAATAACAAGGTTTCCAAGTGTTATGGAGACTTCATCATGTCTTTAAGTGCCAGGATAGTTCATAACACCATTTTTTTATCATTTCATCATTGCTGACTTAATTTGGCACAGTTCTATGTCAGGATCATTTTTAATTTAAAGACCTTCAAGTAGCATGCAGTGTCTCATTTGCATAAATTGGGAGTAAGCCCAAGTTTTACATTGAATTTGAATTCCAAATAGTCAGAGCTCTTGATTTTTCACGTGAGGCCTCAGCAAAGTTTAGCAATTTTTGGCAAGAGCAATGTCTTTGTTTCAAAATTTAGATGAAAGATTCATTTGGCAGGTCCACACTTGGAATTTCTCTTTGATTTCTTCTGGTGGGCTGGTTTTGGCAAAGTGATGAAGGTTACGTGGAGCGTTTTTCTTTGACAGTGCTGCCACTCTGTTCCAGTCATTCATTCTGAAAGGGTGGGAGAGCCACAGTCATCATCTTTTTCTGGATTGTACTGCAGTTTTCCTCCTCTATTTACCAGTATGCTTTTTGACAAACAAACTTAGAGAGTAGGATAGGATTGACAACCAGTACAGTTTCTCTCCTTTTGAATGGATTTTCTGACAGACTTCTGAACTTGTATTTATCAAAACCTCATGACTTTTGTGCAAAGTGCTAAAACTTCCAAAGACATTGAGCAGAATCCAGCCAAACATGGCACTTATCAAATCAGGATCAAAAAATGTTATTCATTTCATAAGAAAGTTAAAAATACATCTGCTTAAAGCATTTAATTCAATTCACTCTTAAAAGCAAAAAAAAATGGGCAAAACCACAAAAATGAATATAAATAGTGCTGTGAGATTTAAGTGATACTAAAAAGTTTATGTAACATGGCCTGTAATACAACAGGATGCAATATAAAGCTGGGATACTTTAAAACCTATAAGCAAGTGTACCTTGAAGTTACAAAGCATAGTTTCAAGTCATGCTGATTGCATCATTTCAAAATAGGAAATAACTGAATAAGAATATGATGCTGTAAGAAAAATAAGAAAGCCGTAAAGCACATTTCACGTCTGTGGAAATTGATAACCTTGTGGAAATCTGCTTATTAAAATTTTGGAAACAACTTTTAATCAATATCAATTAATGCATTAGCTTTTCTGATAAGCAGACCTCAAGTGTATATATTAAATTCTTCAGGAAAAAAAAGATGGTTCTTTTTTAGGATTGTTTTGCCTGCAAGTGTCATTTGACAGAGGCAGGGGCAGGAGATCTCCCATCAGTTTTCTTAAGGAGCCTAGATTCCTGTTTTGTGTTGTGATCAGACTATCAAGGCACGCAGTTACAAAATTCTCTTATAGAATTTTCATCTGTTGTTGAGAAATTCATTAATCATTGAACAATTGAGCTTTGTGTTAAAAAATGTCACAAAGAACAGTTATGTGGGGGCCCTGGAAACATTAACTAGAAGGTGTTTGGAAGACACAATCTTATCAGTGAGTGAAATCAAATGTCACACACTTCAGCTGCTAAGGAGTCATCAATCATCCTTAGGAGTGCAGAAGGAGTATTCTGTGTTTGCCTCATTGATCTCAAGGAAGGAGGCTGCTCCTTCCCCTCCTGCAAGCATGACTGATGACTCCTTAGGGTTTGAAGCTGTGTGACACTTGATTTAGGGGCTGCTGTCATCACTTGTGAGGAGGCTGCCTGCCACCTCTCCCCTTTAAGAGCCTCTTGGAAGGGTTCTTGTTTAAGTCATGAAAAAGAGAAACCTTCATTTCCTTCACAAATCAAATTCACCAGAGTTCTATTTAGCAGTTTACAGATCTGTTTAATCCTATTTTACAAAGGAGATGTCTCATTACTGTTTAGAGATTATAAATAAAATAGATATGACACATTAAATGTCAAAATGAGTTTTTCAGTTTCATTAGCAAGTAGAGCGCCTTCTTCATGTCTAGACAATGTTACAGGCCAAGATCTAAAAAGGCACTTTTTAATGAGAGTAAAAACTGTGAACTGTTTACACCATAAATATATCCTAAAACTTGGGAACCCACCAGTATTCCTTCTCTAATCACTGTGAATGTTTGAATTGTAACAGGAGATGTTGTTTAGTATGATGCCCCTGTCTACTTTAGCTTCCTCAGGTATATAATACAATGCCTGATGTTGCTTGATCTGTTGCTTATCTGCCATGAGGAATATACCTGGTAGGGTCTGCTGTAGGTGACTTTTCTAGGAATTTTTTATTCTGCTATTAACTGGGAGATCAAACACACAGTGTGTTGATATATCTGCTGTCTACGAAAGGTAAAAAAAAAGAAATTCTGTCCCTATCAAATCAGTGGTGTAAAATGTCTTTAGTTTCACTGTTATTTTTATCTGGTGGTTGAGTGTATATAGGGAGATAGACTGTGGTAAACAGAGATAGGTACAGCAGGGCTTTTTTTTTGTTCATTTCCCACCAAATGCCATTATAGGGAGGAAGCAACCAAAGATCTTCTGCCGAATAATTGGATAGCTTAATGTGAGACTGAGGTGTGACTTTTTTTTGCTTGCTTGCTTCTTGCACTCACAGGGGAAAGAAAAAGTTATGTGGGGAAAAAAAGATCTTCTGATTATCTGGGCCTTATTAACTGAATAAAATTAAATATTGAAAGCAGAAAGGTGCTTACAAATTGTTCAACATGTTAAATAGCAGCACAGTTTCTTTTCTGTGTTCTTTCATTCAGCCTGTTTTAAGAATTATAGCACAGTTCAGTTCCCTCTCAGTTTATTGTTCTGTACAATCCAAAAAGGCAGTCCAACATTTGCAGTAGTAGAACCTCATGGTAACTCTGGACTTTTCTCAGGTGAGCATGGCATTTATCCCAGGTACAAAGTTAAATTCAACGGGAGCACTAGAAGTAAACATTATATCATCACAGTAAGATGGCTTTCCTACCCTCATCTGTTGCAGAAATCAGGCAGGTTATGTAAAAATAGTGAAGTTAAAGTCACAGAAGAGGAAATGTTCAGAGTAAATGGGAAATAAGACTTTTTTGAAGAAGATAATGGTGAAGATGAGGCAGGATCACAATAATTCAATCTTGGTTATTGAAGAAAGCAAACTTAAAGAACATAAGTGACATGGGAGCTACTTTGTTGTGCAGGCTAAGGACCCTTTCCTCTCTAAATTTTGTCTTTAATTAACATAAGACAACAGTAAACTTTTGGGGTTTTCAGTTACATCCACTGAAGTAATCTTTGTTTTTGTCTTAGTTGTGTACATCTCTATTTCCATGTTAGGTACCAATATATGTGTTTTACTGACTTGTTATCTATCAGAAAAATGTAGACATAAAAGACTTTAGGCTGGTTTTTCTCCTTGGTCTAACCTAAATTTCACCTCTTTCAGTTTTTACCCATTACTCCTTGTCCTATCACTACAGTTCCTGATGAAGAATCCCTTTCTGACTTCCCTGTAGGCTCTCTTCAGATACTGGGAGGTTGCTATGAGGTCTCCATGGAACCTTCTCTTCTCCAGGCTGACCAGCCCCAACTCTCTTGATCTGGTTTTGTAGGAACAGTGCTCCAGTCCTCTAATCCACTTCATGGCCCTCCTCTGGACTTGCTCCAACAGTTCCATGTTCTTCTTATGCTGGGGACACCAGAACTGTGCACAGCAGTCCAGGTGGGGTCTCACCAGAGCAGAGCAGAGGGGTGGAATCCCCTCCCACATCCTGCTGGCCATGCTGCTTTAGATGCAGCCCAGGATACTTTTGGCTTTCTGGGCTGCCAGTGCACATGGCTGGCTCATGTTGAGTTTTTAATCAATCCAAGCATCCCCTACATTTTTCCTCCAAGTTTTCTCCACAGGGCTGCTATCAATTTCTTCTCTGCTCCACCTGTAAATGTGTCTGCAATTGCCATTACCCAGGTCACTTTGTTGAACTCCATAAGGTTTGCATTGGCCTACCTCTCAATCCTGTCAGGGTCCCTCTGGATGGCATCCCTTCCTTCCAACAATAGAACTAGGGATAAATTTTCATTGTTATCATCACCAGAAGCCATTGCATGCTGGCTAAGTATATTGCCTCACTGAAAGTAGGGGTGGATGGTAATATCCATCCATGCTGTTGTAAAATGTTGCTCCATGTAAATAGATGAAAGAATAGGAAAAAAGGGAACAGTGTAAAAATACTGATGTCTTTGTGTCATGTTATGGCCATGCTTCTACACAGATGTACATGAAATGAGTTGGGAAGGTGTAAAGGCTGATGAACAGAAGAAAATGAGGAGTGGAGCCACAGCATGGAGGAGTGTAGGGAAAAGTTTGGAAGGAAGAAGAATGGAAGCTTGGCAAAGCTGGTGAGGTCTGTAAAGTGGGTGAAGTGCATTTGCAATCAACAAGTAGAACAAGGGGAAGGAGCTTCCATTGAGATACAAACCAGCTGCTTGGTCCTTGCCTACCTTTTACCACTTAAATGTTTCTACCTCATTCATTTCTAGCAGATGAGCACTTTTGGGACATCCCAGTCCAGGGCAATCTTGTTCTCAAGAAGCTGTTCTTCTAGGTGTTCTGGTGGGAATTTGACAGAAAAAAGACAGCAAGTGAACCTGCCAAGCACCTATCTGGGGGTAGTTTCTGGGTTACCAAATATCACAGAGTGGAAATACATGTCTGAGAGAAATGGACTCTTTGTCACAGCAGAGGACTCTCAGATCTGTGTTTGGTTCATCTTCTAGGAGTAATGTCCTAACACAAAATAGAGCTGAGATTTCATATTTAAGACTTTAAGACTTGCCTACTCAACCACTGGCTCATCTAGTCCATACATAGAATTGTTTTGTAGCTTCATAAATAATTGAGGTTGAAATGGGAACACAGTCTTGAGAGACTTGTAGGACTTCAGTTTATGTATGGATGTGTGTAGCTATTGTATGGATGTGTGTGTATATGTGCGTGTGTGTATGTTTTTGGAATGATTTCTTTCTAGATTTGTTTGCAATAGATGATTTGGCTTTTAAAATGGACTGAAATAAACAGTGACAATTGAATTAGATAATATCAGGCCCTTCTGGATTGGCAATCTAGTATTTTTATTATATCAATAATTTTGGAGTCCAAAGGACAGAACTATAGTTTGAAGTGTGGGAAAGCAACTATAAATTATATCTTGGCAATCTGTGCTCCTTCAATCACTTCCTGACTATGTTTACTCAGTTTCAAGCCAGAGTGAGTTTTTCTAATGGCAAACATTGCAAGCCAATCTTGATCTGCAAAATGCAACCTGTCGTTTAGCCAATAAAAAAGCTGGACCATGGAAACACTTTGGGATTTCTGTTTCTAATAGAGCACGAAATAACTTTTATTACTACACCATTTTAGTCTTGTCAGTGGGAGTAATTATCTTGCTGGTAACTTCAGCAGATGTGATGCATACTGAAGGCAGGTAGCAATAGTTAAAATCATTATTGTGGAGGCTTAGTTGTGATATATTTCTAATGTAGTCACTGAGGTTGCAGAGGTAGGCACCCGAAAGGGTGGCTGAGAGGAATTGTGTGTTAGTTTTCCATTGCTGCTGGGATGGGGAATCAAATGAGCCTTTGAAATTGTACAGGGAGCCTGTGGATATGAAGGCTCTCAGGTCATGGAAGTGTGTTCTGATCTGTGCTGCCACATGGCTACTGCTGCCCAGGACAGTCAAATTAGGAGCAAAGTATGGGGATGGTTTGGGATTTTTTTTGGGGGGGATTTTTTTTTTTTTATATGATCCAGAGGAATGCTTAGGAAAAAAATCTGTTTCTATTCTCCTTGTGTTATTAAGTATAGGAAGGGCAGAACAAGTACCTACTCATTGTTGATGCTGTTGCTAATAGAAATCTGGATTTTATCATTCTGCCTTTATGCACTCAGTAACAGAGAAAGATTTTGAAGCATATTGGGCAATATTCCTTTATTTTACTTTCTTGTGGTGGAGTGCCAGATACATTGTCATTTGAGATTTATGCCAGCGAAAGCCTACAGTCGTGCATGGTTTGCTCTTTGACCTGCCTCCTCCTTCCTCCCTTTCCTCACCAGTCAGCTGCTGTCCCTCTGCCGCTAATTTACATCCCCAAATGAATGAAGCTTAATCCCTAAACCTTAATCCTCCTAAAACCAGCTGAACTTTGTGATCCTATCTTGACTTTGCAGGAGATTAAAAATAAAAAAGAGAGGGGGAGGTGGGGGCTGCTTGAAAAAAAGTGCTTTAACTTCTAAAGAGTGCAGCCGTCTTTTATGTTTTTCAGAGGGCTAAAATGCACTGACATTTTATGGATCGATGTAGTTTTCCTTGTTATTTTATTTTTTTCATGTTGAGCTTAATCATTTAGAGTTTCTGTTTCAGTTCTGTTTCCTTGCTGTGCAGTGTGAACTCTTGGCAGGGGAAACTGAGGAAGAGAGCTTTCCAAGGAGACCTTGTTCTGACATAATAATGTGGACTAGGGACAGTGCATTCTGCCATGATACTGTTTCATAGATGAACATAGCAATGAATCAAAATTTCACAAGCTCTCCCTCTTGAAAAGTAGGGATGTTTACTTCAGGAGCCAGGCCAGGTAGTATCTGAATGAGCCGTGCCCTTTCTGCTTCTAGGATTCTGTATTGATATGCTGCCAGCATCTTGTTCCAAAAAATTTCAGGCAGCAGAGGAGGTTGCTCTTCCTCTTTAAGTCGATATATATTTCTTCTCCTATGCATGGTGCCCAGTGAATTGGCAATATTCATCTTATCTTTTGCCTAGGTGAATTATCACAGTGTTGGAATGTGAATGCAGTATATCTTTGTGAAGCTACAAGATTTGGTCTACAGACAAAACCAGAGCTGACCTGATAATCAGAGTTTAAATCTCTCTTAATAGGGATGTTGCAGAGTGACAGAGCAGAGAGGGAAGGTCTTCCTCTAGCAGACAGTGAAATGCATCAGCCACTGGAGCTGGTTTGAATGCAACCCCCTCTTGTAAACCCACAGGCAAGGCTTAGAGAGGAGATTCTCTTGTCTGTGACTGGTACTCTGTCTGCCTGTGCTGCTCTCACTTTTAGGCTGAATTGCAGCAACTTCTGCATTTTGGAAGGTTTGGTCAGTACAGAATGTGATTGCTGGCTCTCTCAATAATGTGTCATGTGGAGAGCACTGGCTGGGGAACCTGGAAACCATGGGAAACTCATGGTTTTCCTTATTTAAAGAAATGATTATAAAATTTTCAGTCTTTAATTCTGTAACAAAAACAGGAGAGAATTGTACAAGATAGAATTAAATATGGGAATGCTTAAGCACACAGAAACAATGGGTTAGCTTATTAAAGGGAGGGGGAAGCTCAAAACATAAAAATTAGATTCTTCTTGGTGAAAATCTTATAGACAAGCAACTTGTTTTGTTTTATGATTCCTTGGAAAGACAGTATTCTGCACAGCTGTTAGCCACGTAAGAAAGAAATACATATGTGCATATCCAAGTGTGAATATTCCTTACTAATCCAGTTTCCCCAAATACTTGGAATGAAGCTTTCAACAGTGCTTGTTAGATTAAAAAAAAAAATCCCCTCGAGAAACTATGTTCCAAAACCTCAATTCTTATTAGGAAATGAAGCAACTTTCTTGTGGCATAAAAATAATGATGCTTTGGGTAAAAAGCTTTCAACCATATGGCCCACAGAAATAGCAGGCTTCAGAAAAATTTATCTTAAACAGTACATAAACAATTTATCTTTGCACGTGGAAGCTGCACACCAGATAAAACATGTTCTTGCAAAATGCCATTCCTTAGAAAAACATCTTCAGTCTCAATCTTCAGGTAAGACCCTGCAAAACTGCATTATAAAATATATCAAATGGTACAAATGTGTGGGAAGGAAGGCCATGTCCCCCACTACTTCTGCCAGTGGCATAGGAGCCCATGGTACAGACTGCTTGATCACAGGGTTTGTGGGGTCTTTTTAGTTGCTAGGCTGAGTTATGGAGGTGAAAAAGTATAGTTTGTGCATTTTTTCAACCACATAAGCAAGTTTTAAAGTCACCACTTTGAGTATATTTAGTGTCTTTTCTGTTATACATTGGATGAAAATGGACTTCTATTGCACAAACATACATTATCTTCTTTGAGAAGCCTAAAAAAGGAAGAGACATGATCTAATTGAAGTCGGTGAATAAATGAGCAAAATACATTTATCTGATGAGGCCAATGGTACCTTTTCATAAAGACTTTTAAGTAGCCAGCCTTTGTGTCACTGCACAATCTTTATGGTTGCAGGAGCTTAGCACTAAGCTTAGACAGCTTTGCCTGTTTTGCTGCTTTTCTCATCAGTGCCTTAATGCCTGCTGATTAAGGGCTCATAAATCTTTGCAATATTAGCAGAAGAGTCCATTTCCATAGCAAATGGCAACATTTCCCTGCCTCCTTCTAGCTGCTATCACACACGTGTGGCATGTACTTGTAGGTATCATTGTCACGCTCATGCCAAATATTCTGAACAATGAATGCTCTCTTCCTGGTAACCTGAACCTCTTAACCACTGCTAGAGAGTAGCCTTTACTCTTGAGGTCACCTAACTTGGCAAGTCAGTGAGTTAATGGGTCTGAAAAGATTATCCTAGACCAAAATTGATGTAAACATTCTCCTTTCAATGTAGAACGCATGGGCTTGCATGCCTTTCATCTTTCACTGCACAGTCCAGATGTTTGCTTCTTTCCTCTCATCGTATATACATGATGGGATAGATAATGTACTGAGCTGAGATTTATGTCTAAGGCATGATGTGTTTGTACTCTACTTCATTACACCTTCTTTTTCCCTTTTATTTGGGAAAGGAGAAGTATCTTAAAAGCCTTTTTTTAAATTCAGGTTTGATTTGTTTATTCAGTGCTTCCCAAAAAGCAGTCTAGTTGGAGTTCCTCATCCCCTCTATTTCCTCTGCTGTTGCCCTGCAATATATCTCCTTTCAGTTTAGGGTGACTCTATGACTTGATTGCTTTGAAAGAGTTCCAGAAGACAGACCTCAAAATTTGCTTTGAAAAGGTCCATATTCAAAAATAAATAATTAAATAACTAACTAGACAAATAAATAAATACCATCAACATAAACCCAGATTTTTTCCTTGATTTATTTTGACAATCAAATGCTAATTTCTAATTTTTCCCCAGGTGATGCACTAATATGTATTCACTATTTAAGATTATGGGAAAACATCCTAAAGTTACAGTGGGTGTTTCAGTGTTGATCTTTCACTGAATGTCAGCAGCCCTTAATTGCTAAAGGCAATTTAAAAAATTATTTTGTTTTTTAGGTTCAATCTGGAAGATTCTAAGACTGAACTAATGTTAACTTTTCTGCTATATGGACTTCTTTTTTTTTTTGGTTCATCTAAATGTCATTTATTTTTCCCAAAAAGGCATTTTAGATCTATTAATAAAAGTCAGAATCTGCCACAGACCACAGTTATTCCTACTTTTTGCTGTTTTTCCAATGTTCTTTATTTCACTATGTGTCAATCCAGAATAGATTCCTTTTTTGCTCAATTCAAGGACTATGTAAACACACTTGATGCAAAATGAAAATATATGCTCAAGTTTCAAGAAAAGACATTTTAAGAAAAAGGAAATGTTTTTGAACTAGGATAACATTATCATCCAGAAAAGAATTGTGATTATTTCACTCAATAACTAGATATATATCTTTTATATATATATATATATATATATATATTTAAGAGAAACATATATATATTATTTCTCTTAAATTAGACAATTTGTTACCATTACGCATAGCCTTAGTTTACCTGAAACCTTAATATACTTTACATTAAGGTTAGGAGATTGCATAGATATGTTTCCTCCCTTGAGTTTGGAGAGAAACTGCATTCAAAATTGTTAAAGAAGAGGAAATTATTCAGGTATTTTGAGTTAAAAAAACCATCTAACAAAGGGATACTTGAGAGGGACCACTCACCTGATAGTGAAAATGAATAGAGGAAATTTGTCTTCATGAAATTGTAGGCTTGCATCTGTAGTGCCTTGGTTTGACATGTGAGTTTGTAAACTTCTTAGCTTTCCAGAAAACAGTATTAAGGCTTATATCTAGCTACTGGGAAAAAAAATAGCACTCCTAAAAGATAAAACGTTGAGACTAAGAAATAATTCATTTAGCTCAAGGGTGCACATGCAGGGGTGAATTTTATCTTATGTATTTTGGGCTTTTACATCCTTTCACCGAGACATGGGGTATGATTGCATGCTTTCACTTCGTGTACTTTTGTACTTTATTTAAAGGATAAATCACCTTTATCATGTGATAAATTTGTGTATCTGTACATGACTGTATAAGATTTTTCAAATTGTTTTAACAAATTTGACAAGCTAAAACATGAAATGTATTTTTTTTTCTCATAATTTCTAAAATTCTCACAAACTGCTAGATCACCTTCCAGTTATTAATATCCCCTTTGGTTAGACTGTAGGAATTATGTAAATTAACTCTGGTGAAAGGAAATTCATAGTAAATAAACCATCCAGCTGAAAGAAACTTGCAGTAAGTGAAATGTCTCACTAAAAAGTGCTTGATTATTTGATTTCTCTTGGCAGTTTGCTAAGTGTTTGCCATGAATTCAAAAATAACTCTCAGCAAATTTACTGTACAGATCTTGGGTTCTTGGAGCTGTATTATTGGAAAGCTGGAATTTGTCTGTTACGCTCTTATGTATGAAAGCATAAATTAAGATTATTTAAAAGAAGGCAGTCGGCAACTGAGAATTACTCAGTCTGCAGAGTAATTCTCTCCCATTAATACCTTTAATTGGTCTTGTGCCTAATTTGCATGGCTAATTCATTAAAGGCTGTTTAATCCAGCTCTTAGTAGCTTCTTATTTGTCTGCATGAGCCTTCTGTAAGAACAGGCAAGCTTTAGATGTGGTGCTCTGTAGTCCCTTGACACAGTAGTTTTGCATGTAAGGCTCAGGAAACCCCTCCACTCCCTGGTGTCACTGTGTTATGGGATCATTCTGCTTACCTGAGGAAAGACATGCTGATGAAAAAATAGTGAGTCACTTTAGCAAGCATAAACTCCTGTGAAATTTCGTATTTGCTGTTTTCCATCACAGTGTAGGCATATTGTCTACTAATGCTCTTATCTTTAACACTTTACTTTCCCATTCTAAATATAATTAATTAATATTATGTTAAGGTAATAAATATAATATTACTTTGCAGTAAAACCAGTTTTAAAGTTTTGCTGCACACAGCTAGAATACTGAAACTGGAATTATGCTAAGGAATAGAGATGCTGTTCTCTTGTTGATCCTGACACTTTAGGGCTTCTATGATATTTTTTAATGTGGTATGATGAGAGATTTGGTATTGTGTAGAATGTCTGGAAGCCTTCAGTGAAAAAAGGAAAAGTCATATTTTGCAGATTTTAATTTTCTGTAGTTTACTGAAAGGTTAAACCATGTTTTTTCTTGCTTTGCACTGATGTATTTCATTCTGATTTTAAAACTCAAAATTTTGCTTTTGGTCCTCTGTGTAACAACTTTCATATCAACTTGCTTACAACATGTGAAACATAAAATCAGTGTTGCAGGCATGCATTTGTATTTTACATTATGATATAATCTGTTTCTTTGTCTTTCAAAAATCTAATTCAGCTTTTCTTTCTCCTGTGACAGGATGACAAGGACTTGGTTCATGAGTTTGTTGTTGCTGAAGGTCTGACCTGCTTAATCAAAGTGGGAGCAGAAGCTGATCAGAATTATCAGAACTACATCCTGAGAGGTAAAGGAAATGCATCCAAAAGTTGGTTTTATTGCTTGGAAGCTCTCACAGGTCTGCAGCAAATTGCTGTGTAAAGTGTCTTTGAACTTGCTTCTGTTTGGTCCAGATTCTTTCACATTGTGCAAGAAAGCTAAGGGAAGATTAATGTTCACCACTGAGCAGAATCAACTGGAATATTTGGAATTGTAATATTCTCCCCGTTGTTCACCTTTTCTTGTAGATTACACTGCAGATCTCCAATTCTAGGAAAGAAAAGGCATTCTAAAGCCTTTACTGGATAACTGTGTCAGAGGGCACAGAACTAACTAAGTGGAGTGTGGAGTGTGGTCATCTTTTCAAAGGAGCTGCTGTGAGCAGGTTGGACTGTTCCGAACAGGAGGAGTTCTGTGAGCTGTGTTTCTCTCCTTTCTTGCAGTGATGGGTGGCTGTTGACCTCCCAAGCAGCATGGAGGATTTTCTCCATGCTGCTTAGACAGTTGAAAAGTACCAGAGAAACAGAGAAGGGCAGCACCTAGACTGCTCCATCACCCTGTTGGGAGAAGTATTTTCTTATTTTCTTATTTCTTATTTCATTTCCCAGACTGGAGCATCATTGGTATCTCTTGGATATCATGCAGTATTTATGGAATAGACTAGGAGAAAGTCACACCTTAAGGGGTCAGTTGGCTGGAAACCATTTTAAGCCATCTGGCATTTTGGAGTTGAACAGGTAACGAGAGGTTAATGTTCTGTTATTTGCGCTTAAAAGATACCTGGCAAAGGTGGGGTTTGGAGAGAGATTTGGAAAAGGTGTGCTATGTGATTAGAAAGCTGATTTCCTCTGTTGTGGGGCAAATGGATGCATGTGTTTTTCATCTAGCCAGGGAACCTGGGCTGTATGTTTGGAGAGTTTCTTCAGTATTGAAGGGGAGAACAGTCACTCCAAGGGATTTTTGCTGCTGGATGATCTCATAGTAAATGGAGACTGATTATGAATACATAGTTGTGGTAGATTGCTCATTTGAGTTTTCTTAGACTGACGTATTTAGCTGTATTTAAAAATGTCACTTTGATGTATTTAACTGCTAAAACCCAAACTACATTTTGAGGGGCAAAAAAACCCCCCAAAAAACAACAAAAATAAGTAGAAGGATTTTGTAAGAACCAGAAATGCTGAATTATGGAAAGCAAGGATTCCAATAGTAAGTGGAGTTTCATGCAAAGACATTGAAGATAAGACCAGGTTTGGAGGTGTAAAAGAAACAAACCAATACTACAGGAATTATGTTCTATGTCAGTAGCTGTGCAGTCACATAAAAGTACTTGAATAGAAGACAAGGACACAGAAACATGTGCAATTCAAAGTTTCTGGGAGAAAACTGGCCATAGATGATCTCGGAAAATTCAGACTGGAAGCAAAATAAAAGTGCTGTATGGGACATTCTGGCCCTCAGTCTAGGAGCCTTCCCATTCTCCTTCCCTTCCCATACACTAATGCATCCAGCATTCAAGGAGATCTAATGGTCTTTTTCTTATCGTGGCTTCCAAGAGCCTGGTTTCCATGATCTAAAATTAGAAATTTTTACGTGAATTCAATGAATGATAAAACAGAGACTTAGTGTCCATGGCATCATACAAATGCAACTGCAAACTCACCTTGTTGCACTGTTATTAACAAGTGATTACAGCTTGTTCAAAATGAATGTAACAAAACAACATTAACAATAACAATAACTATGTAGAAGTATGTCATAAAGGTAAAAACATTATTTTAGGAAAATGCTTTGAGGGATTGGTAACTTCTGAAATCATGTATTTTTTTTCTCTACATTGCTGCTGTGTGAAGCTGAAGTTTCTGTCTGGGTAGTGTACCCTAGTATCCTTTACAATAATACAGTTTTTTCTGTGTGATGTGGGCTCATTTCAGTTTTGGTCTTGATTGTCTTTCAGGAATTTCAAAGGTTGTTACACCTCCAAAATTATGTCAGGTGGTTTGCAGTTCCAGGAGGCAGCATGTACTTTCTGAATAGGTTTGCGTGTGCAAGGAGATAAAGATAGATTTGGAAGTACGGTATAGCCAAACAATCTTATCTGGATACATTGAGGAGGGTGCTGAAAAGAAGCATTAAAAACACCATGTAAGAGTGTTTCTGGTATATTATTTCTGGAAGATCATAGTGATTGGTTAGGTTGTTTCATTGTTTTTTGGGTTGGGTTTTTTGTTTGGGTTTTTTTTTTTTTGTTGTTGTTGTTTTTTTGGGTTTTTTTTTTTTGGTGGCAGTTGTGTGTATCTATTGCAGTGCTGCATTTTACAAAACCTGGAGTACTGGTAAATAGATGAACAAATTTTACTGAATGTACATCACTGTTAGCACAGAGATGGGTCCTGTAAGCTCTAAGATTAGTGTTAAGTAGTGGAGATTTGAGAAGTAAAAAGTCTTTTTTTAGAGATTTTTTGCCTTCCTGCTGTGTTGTCCTTGTTCTGCAGACCCTTTTGGAGTGGAATATTCTCCTTATTTTCATTGCATTTAGCCTAAATCATAAATAGATGGGATTTCTCCTAAGTTCCATATTCTGGCATTTCTCCAGCATCTTTGGTGTCATTCACTCTTCCTGTGGCAGTTCTAACTCAGCCACTTGTGACAGTAAGTGGCAGCCTTAGGCATAGCATAACCTTGTTAGCTTCAAGGACTCACTTACATGAGATTGTCCATCATCTTTACTGAGCAATTTCCCAGTGTTTCATATCAACTTGTTTGCCTGCACTCATCAAGAAATAGCTATGTACCTTGCAGGGAAAATAGGCTGTAAATACACGTATGCTTAAGGGCTATAGGTGTTTCAGTGAGTTCTAGGTACAAGTTGTTTCTTGAGGATATTATTTTCCTTTTTCCAAAAGGCTGCATTGTTTCACTCTAATATTTCCTGGTTGTCAATTTCTGCTTAGGGGTTTTGACTTGGTTCAAGTCAGACTGAGCTGCCAAAAATTATTAAATACGAGTCATGAAAATTTTAGTCACTTTGGTGGGTAAGTGAAGAGAAGGTAAGTGGATTTTGCATACAATGTTGAGAAATCCAGACAGTTTATTGTTGAGTGCTAAGGAAGAACTGTTTATTTCTGCTCGGGTCCCTGAACTAGGGCTGTTTGACTATATCTTTCCCAAAATATTCCCTTCTGTCAGCATGTAACCTATAGACTGGAAACCAACAGTAGCCAGTCTTCTCTCGAGGGTTTCTTTTAAAAAAGACTGGCTTAGGAAACAGCTTTTGATCCTCCTTATTAAACAGTTCTTAAAACGAAATTTATTCTCCAATGTTCCTTTTAATTATTATGACCATTTAAAGAAACTGTGTTTTGAGGGACTTTCCCCCCCCCCCCGTCCCTTCCTCCATGGAAACATGCTTGTTTTCTTTTTGTTCTTTCTTCCCTCTTCCATTTTTACCAAAACGATCCACAAGGATGAGGAACTTCATTGGATAACACTGAAGTTAAAACTTTCTGTCCCAGTTACAAGATTGCAGTATGCTGGATGTTACCTAAATACTCAAACCCAGATAGGAATGGGTTAAAGGTAATGAAAATATCCATTACTGATGAGGATTAATATAAACCTTATTGTAATTTTGAAGATTCTTTGGATATAATTTTGAGATCATCTGTTCCTTGCACAGAATGAGAAAGCAACACATGAAATGCCATGGTAGCCTTCATGTTTTCTGATAATTTGGCCAGTGCTGTTGGGAAGGTGAGGAAAAAAAAAACAGCTTGTGCAGACCATGGCTTAATTCTTTTAAAGATATACTGAATAAGTAAGCTATGAGTTTCAGGGATGGCTTTGCTGGCCCTGTGATGTAAGTTCTGCCTGGTGAGGTCCTGTGCTGTCTGTCCCTCAGATCAAATGAGAAGGTTGTCAAAAGGTCATCCAGCCTCGTTTGTAGAGTCTAATTGTGTACTTGGGTCCATATTTGGCTGCTTATGGATTCAGATCAGTATTTAGAAGTGTCCATAATTAGATGAAAGCTAGATATTGTTCTTGTGGTCTGAAAGCACAAGCCAAGTGTTCAGTCTGAGCAGGCAAAGGCCTTGACCTTGCTGCAAGGTCTAAGGAGTAAGGCTGAGGAAAAAATAGGACAGCAGTCATAGCAGACTAGTCATACAGTGCTCGTACTGGACTATGCTTGAGTCAAATTCAGCTTTTGGATGCAGCTCTCTGATTTAGTGAGAGCCGCGTGCTTATATGGAGAATAAGAATTTGAGTGTCAAGTCTGGATGAGAGATGGTTTCAATTTTGTTTGGCAGTTTTGAATTTCTAGTGTAGAGTTTTTTTAAAAAGAAGAAATAAAGAAAAGCAAGTGCGTAGAGGAGCCTAGGAGTTATGATTTGAGGTAATATTTGTGCTTTAAGTTAACCACTCTCCTGTAAATCCCTAAACCATTACTGTAACCTAAAATTAAAGATAATTAGAATCCTTAAAATATTTAGGTAGAAATAGGCCCTCAATATCATCAAGTTCAACCATTAACCTAGCACTGCCAAATCCACCATGAAACCATGGCCCTAAGCACCATGTTTGCACATCCTTTAGTAACTCCAAGGACAGTATAGTCAAAACTTCAATAATTTAGACTTAATTCCATAATCTGAGCAGAACACTAGGTTGCAGTAGACCATTTTCCTATCACAGACTCTCAGCACTTCTGATAAAGTGCTAAAGTCCTGTGTGTTTCTACAGATATTGGTGCAAGCACAGAAGATATTGGTAATGGTCCTGGGTAATGGATATTACATACTCTGAGGGACAGTGACATACCATTTAAGAGGATTAAAGGTTGATGAATTCATGCACAAAGTCAACAGCATCTTCAGTCTGATAGAACAGCACCTTTATTATTATTATGCCCTACAATTTTTTCCTTATAAATAGTAAATGTAGTTTGTTTTGGAACTGCATTTGTACAAGAATGCTTTTATCTTCGTGCAGATAGAATGAGTATATAATAATGCTCTTTTTTTTCCTTTTTTTTTGTCCTGTGTTTTGCAAGACTTTTTGGGGCTTCTAAGTAATTTTATGAGGGGCTTTTACCAGAAAAGTTCTATATGAGTCCTAAAATGTAAATAAAAAAGAACTGAGCATCTTAAAACACTAAAATCACACGTGAAACATAACTCCAAGGCACATTTTGATCTTTGCTACATGCTTAAATTATGAGGGATCCATTAAAACATTTTCCTTCAGTTTTCCTGGTTCCTGCAATTTGTACAGATGTGAACTGCCAGTGACGGAGAAGTTCCCAAGAGGAGCAGTGACTTCCCAAGGTAGAGAAATGGGAACTGGGGAGCCTGAAACTTTCCAATCTTCCACTGAGGCATAAGAATGGGGCAATATTTTGATTCCTCACCTGTCTACCTGGTAAGTGGGAGCCAACCTTTGCAAAGGATGGATGAAGAGAGATAGAGTGTAGCTGTATCACAGTAGTTACCCTTTTAGTAACCTCAGCTTCCTACTGCAGCAAGGTGATTCTAAATTTGTATTTTGCATGTTCTTTCAATTATACAGTACAATGCAGCTGACAACAATAAAAAATGGAAAGAAATTACTGTAAGAGCTACTAGGTTGTAAAGCAGAAAGTGACTTTGCTGTTGGAATTAGGAGATGCTGAGCTCTTTGACAGGGTGGTTTGACATGCAGAGGAGCCACCAGAGTCAGTCAGAACCACAGATGGATGCCCATGAAGGGGGTCAGGCTTTCCAAACTAACAGCCAAACAGCTGAAACACTGACATGCACCAAAGCCACCAACAGTTATGCCTATTTATAAAGCCAGAGGTATGCAATCCTACCTGCATGCCAAGTTTGGAACCAAAGGCTGTGCTGCATATTCTGGGAAATCAGATTAAATTCCTGAAACGAGTCAGTGCTGGTTGGTAAAAGACCATCTGGTTACTGTCTGTCACCAGGACACCATGTGTGCCCGAAGGCGTCAAGGAGCTAGAGGAAGTCGAAGGTGAGGATGAAGTTTTGCAAGCTGGCAGTGGAAGCTGCTGCTGATAACCCTTTCATTCTGAAAGCCAGGCATGAAGTTATCAGCAAGCTGGTGGCATTTCTGCATTAAGCCAACTGCTACTAGGAATGCTTGGGGTTTGTAAGTGTGCTCTCTGTAACAAAGGGATGATCTGCTTCCAGGAATTGGCTGGCTGTTTTTATCAAAAAGACCTCTTGTTATTTACAAGGGCATGAATGTTTCCAGTGCTCTTGAACTTTCCTCCCTCAGCCTGATAAATTATGGGGCTTTTGCATTAAAGGTTAAGTATTACAAAGCATTTAGCATAGAGAAGCATGTTCTTCTGCAGTAAATGTCTATATGGGAAGCAGGGATTGTGTAAATAACAAAGGAAATAGAAATAAAGTCTGTGAGAGGCTATTTCTATCCTAAATAGATGTGTCTTGCTGGTTGGTACTGCAGCAATAAAACAGATGGTAGTAATGTAAGTTTAGTAGGGAAAAGGGAGCTAATACTCAATATTCCATATCTTTGCAATATTCCTGTTTTAGTGTGAACTAGAGAACTGTTTAAAGTTTTCCAGCTGTAGAAAAGTATCCCAGCCCCAAGTTAATAGAGGAATAGACAGCACTTGATTGGGTTTACCTTTGTATTTCTTTCTTTTCTCTTAGCCTTCAGTGTGAAGGTATCCATATGCAATTGTGAAGTTCCTATATATGTCTCTACATATTCAAGTTGTTTTCTTATGTGTAGTACTTTAAAAGGATGTAAACTTCTCACTCTATCTCAAAGTACCTGCTGTAACAGTCTGAATTTTAAAGACAAACTGAGTGCCTGTAACTTGATTACTTGGGAGTGTTTCTTTTGAGAGATTTGCTGGCACAGTCTCCCAGTAAATTCAGTTCTTTGGCCTTTCAGAAATCTTATCAGAATTGGACACTTGTCCTGTGGGCATTTCAGAATTCATGTCCTTCAATTTTATGCTGCACATCAGACCACAGTTCCTGTGGAACCATACCAACAGATGACAACTCCACCTGGAAGTTGTTATGTCCACATAGTACAGGGCAGCTCCACATGGAGATACAACTTAGGTTTCCTACCACCACTCAAAAAAAATCTGCAAAATAAACGACACCAAACCAAGCCCTGCGTGACCAAATTAGTAGCAGATTACTGTGTCTGGGCTAACAAGACCTGTTAGTGAGCAGCACTGCTAAACTGAGATACAGCCTGGCAGGGATGCAGCCATACCATCTCCCTTTATGAAATGGATTACACTGTCAGTTTTCCATCAGCAAACTTTATAAGTACCACTTCTTGTAGTTCAGATGAAAAGTAGCAGTCCCAGAAAAATCAGACCCATATATCTGATGGATCAGTAACTCTTTCTGTTACATGTGCAGAAACCTCAAGATGTGCCTCTTCTTGAAAAGCCATGAAATGAAAAAAAATACAGATGGATTTGGCATCCAGATTCATGAACCCTTTAGATTAGAAATAATGATGATAAGATGCTCTTTGTTATACCAGAAGAAAAGGGCACATTATACTATCACCATGATTAATAATATAAACAATAAACCTCCTTGTCTCAGTAGGTGAATCCTCTTTCACTTCTGCAAATATCTCTTTAAGACTAAATGCATTTGTTTATGTGTACAGGGATAGTTGGGAGAGCTTGACATTGGAAGCCATGCAGTTTAAAAAGAGGGAAAACATCCTCTCTCCTTTCCACTCTACACTTCTAGCGTTTCCTTTCTGCATTTCACATCTGCATGTTTTAAAATTATGTTTATTAAACTTGTTCTATACATGCATTACACTGAGTTCCCTACTGAATACAACCTTAGGCATTCCCTTAGTTATTGGAGCAAGCACTGCACTCTCCTTTGTTCTTCTCCTCCCTCCCTTCTCCCAGGATGTGATTGTGATGCATGATCCATCTGGAAGCAGAGCCAGATAGTCCTCGCACAGAGCATACAGTACAAATCCTCCCAGTCTGGGATGGGAATTGGCATCAAAGCAAATTTGAGTTCAAAAGTTTAACCACCCTATAGTAATTTACACATCTACAAAAAAAACTGAGCTGTTCCTTGCACCATGCATTATATGAAATGGCCTTTTATGCTGGGACTGCTGGTGAGGAGGACATAGGGTCTACATGGAATTCAGTAATAACACCACCATAAAATTATGGATTTCCCTTTTTTTTTTAAAGCTGACAGGGGCTGGGAGCCTTTGAGTTGCTTTCTGTCTCTATGAAAATGAATCTTCAGGTTCTGGATAATTTTTTTTATGCTTTGTGAAATTCCCATGAAATGTGACAGCTCAGACTATGCAGACTCCCTGTAAAATGAGGAACTGAATATGAAAAATGCACATCCTGAACTACTGAGCAAAGACTAAGTACATGGGAAGTACTCCCAGAGGCCTTTAAAGCCATTGTGGATATTTTATGCTTTAACTACTCAAACTTCATGAACAAGCCTTGAAAACAATGTACTGATTCCAACTGGTTATGAGCATATTACAGAGTGTTTCTGCCTTTTTGTAGCAATATCGTGGCCCAAAAGTAGAGAAGGATAAAATGTGCAGAAAAGTAAAGACATTCATAAACCAGCACAAACATGAATAATTACACAAAGTACATGGCTGCTGGTAATTTCACTATAAATTATTTGCATTGAATATATGCACATAAAACATGTTAAAATATCAGAGGGAAATAGAGTTTGATTATTCTTATTTCAGATTAGAGACTTTCACAGCTATTTGAGATGGTAGTTGCTAGACTGCCACACAGAGTGCTGCATCCTGATACATAATCAGGGAAAATTAAAGACTTTAAATGAGAATTGGAAGAGGTGGTGTAGTCAAATGTGTAAGATAATTGAGAGGTTCTGGCTTCTATTCCATGAAGGTGATTATTGTGTGATATAAGGACCTGACAAAAATGAAGTTCTTCAGGTATCTTTGGAGTTCATTTCCATATCCAGATACATTCTTTTAAGTCACATATTAGCTCTTTGTGTCTGGAATCCTTGCAAATGTGCATGAGTATGGATTTCTATCAATCATGTTCTCATAGGTACAATTAGAAAGCTGGACCAGTGAACTGTAAACTCTTAAAATACTTATTTTCATTACTGTTAGGCAGTGACCTGCTTTTAAGTCTATGATCACTACTGCATCAAATACTAAGAAACTGTAGATGATTGAAGAACTTAAAAGCTAAGCCATGGGACTTGCATGTATTAGCATGGTATTAATTATTAACTGATCATAAGTGCTGTGCTCATACATATGTGTCTAAGAAAAACTGTAGAATGCTTGTAGGCTGATGGCAGTGAAGGATAATCTTAGTGAACACATGGGAGTAATAATCTTTCTGCTGTGGAGGGTTTCTGCTTGCCTGTTCTTCTGGGCAGCCCAAAGAAGCATGGATGGAGCAGCACGTGCCCCTCAGGAAAGCAGAACTAACAAATAAATACATGGGTTGAATGAGAGAGTGAAACTTTTTGCTGCTTTATAGTGAAGTGTAAGGGCCAGCTTACCTTCTGCCAGCCTTCTACTTCCTATCCTCCTCCTCTGCCATCTCCACCTCCTTCCATACACAGTACTGGAGACACTGAGGGTGGCATTATTCGAGTGAGGAGAGTAGAGTGGGGGCTGGCATCCCCCCATGCCCCACGTGTGTGTGAAGCTGTCAGTGGGTGCACAGGCAGGGGCTGAGCAGACTGGGTAAGGCAGCAAATTCAAGGTGCCATGTAAAGGCAGACAGGATATTGTCTTCCCTTTGCAAGCCAGAAGGAGAAGAGTTGTACTTGGGGCTCCCTGCCTGCAGTGGGGAGAAGCAGAGGTTTATCCCATTCCTACAGTTTTACAAAAAGTGGGGTTTGGTACACTGTTTATTAATTGTGACATGATTTCTTTCTCTCCATATTGCCTGACAATAAGGATTCTTTTTTCCTGTTTTCAGTGTGTAAGGCATTTCCAGCTTTTTCCATTTAAATTCTTGGCACTAAAGCTGATGGTGTCATGCCAAAAGAGAAGACTATGCCTACCTCCTGCACTCAAGCAATACAGGATCACTGGCCTGCACTAGCTGCTAAAAATACAGTTCCTCTGTTGTTTAGGGTGTGTCTTGCAGTAATTTATCGCTTTGAGGTTTCTTCCCAGTCAATTTAGTGAAGAGAGTTTACTGATGTAGGTGCTATGTAAAAAAAGCCTTTTTTTTCCTTTGCCTCTTTAATTTGTTTACAGCTAGAAAACAAATATTCTTCTGTCCTCTGACCTTATAAGTACTTTGGGTTCCCTGAAGTTAAGAAACACTAAAAATACTGTTGTGTGCTGTGAGGAGTGCCATCAAATGGCTCTTGGCTTGAGTCACTGAAGTGCTACTCAGGATATGCTGTGTCTGTTCTGTGTTTTAACTAAGTTTATTTAAATGACAGGTGGGGTCTTGAAGAATTTCTGCCAATACTGGGCAATATCCCGTTTCCTCTTACTTAACCTTCCTCCTTCAATATGTTATCACCAGCATAGACAAGGCTTTCAACTCCCTCTTGCTTTCTCTGTCCCTCTGCAATTCCCTTCTTCAGAGACACCTCTGTGATTTATAAACGTATGCCCCAAATTGGCTTTGGGTGCAGCAGGGTTGCACAGCACTTAGTCCTGATGAGCATCAAGTCTCTGTAGTGACAAGGGTCCCTATCTACAGACTTACATCCCAGCTGTTCCCAGTCTCAGCACCCTTCCCCTGGCATGCAGGGAGCAGTCTTAGGAGAAGACACTGTTTCTTCACTCAGGCAAAATCCACTCACTGAGCAGAAATTCTGGTTTTAAATCTGCAACTTCTGAACACAGTTTCCACATTCCCAAAATTCGGTAGTGGGTCACCATAAGCTTTCTTTACTATTTGGGTGAATATCAATAATGGAAACATTGACTGTATTGTGTATATATATATATATTGGTTGCTAAGGATATTTTTTTATATTTGCTTGTGATAAATATTTTTGGTTTTTTTTTCCCTAAAATGATTATGGACAAATTCACAAAGAATACTGTTAAGGCTGATAAACAAAACTCTTGAAAATTAAAAATGCCTATCTGAGCTTTCTTTGCAGACATGCCTGCCCCCTTTGTGTGTCAGTTGATTCAGCCTTTCATGGCACAGTGGTACAGCTTTTTCTCTCAGCTGCTCTGCTTCAGCCAATGAGCACCATCACACCTGTGCACTTACTGAACACCTTTTAAATAGCTGCTCTTATCAGCAGTCTTTCCCCAGGCTTTTCAATTATTTCATGCTATGCAAACTCTCTTATAAAACATTTGTTTTCCTCATGCATGATTCTGTGTTTTGTCACTAGATGTTATCCAAGAGCTCAAAGGGCAGCATTATCTTTTTTTGTGGCAGATAAGGAAATGAGGCACTTGAAAACACATTCTGCATTCAGAAAGACTCAGTAACTGAGTTATGGTTTGGAGCTTGTCCTTGGGCTGGTTTTTCAAAGTTGATGTGGTATTTTCTGTTTATTCCTTTTTTTATTGTTACTCTTAGCACTTCTTTTCCTATTCAGACTCTTGTTCAGTCTGTCCTAATTTTCTTTCTCGGATCTATTTCTATTTCATGCTTTTCACATCACCTTCCTTTAACCTCTGTCAGTTTATTTACATCATCAATCCATTCAACAATATTCATAAATTCATTTACATTATTTTCCTCATCAGTTTAAGCTGTTTTAAATGCCTTTTCTTCCCATCACATCTTTCCACCTCTGCACTGTCTGTCCTGGGTTCTGACACCACAGCTGTGTTTGTGTGATGGGGTAATGAACTTGACAAAAGAATGTGTTCATCTGAAAAATAGGTATGAAAAGGTTGTTACATTGTTATTGTTTTGGATTTTTTTTATAGTACTGTTGAGTTACTCGTTCTACTTCTTAATGTTGGGATACAAACTCCTGTGCCAGAAAAACCCTGATTTTGATCTGAGTCAAACAAATAAGGGAGAGTGTTGCAGTGCCACTATCGATGATCCAGTCAAGCTTCAGTATCTTATCTTCTGTACATTTCTTTCCTCAACGTCACTCACATCAGCCCTAATCTGTGTGTTTCCTCCAGCCAAATAGCTGTTAGTCTTTCCCATTATTTTCCTCATTAATCCCAGTCACTTCTTTTTCACAATCTCTTTTCATAACTCTCAGACACTCATTGGGTGTTCTGTCAGAGTTTCTCCCTCTTTCATTTCCTTGAACATCTCTAGGTTTGTATTTTGTTTCCTTCTGTATTCAGATGAGAATTCCTCTTATCATCTGAGTAAGAAGGTAGTTCTTTAAAACAAAAACTTTCAAAAGCTGCTACTCTTTCTTTGATTGCATTGGCCTTCCTTGGAGGGCAGCAGCTGGGAGCATTATGGGGATATCTTGAGCTTCAAGAATTGAGAGATTTCAGCTTATTGTAGATATTCAGTAGAGGCTGTTACAAGTGTCAAACAGCTATTTCAAAACCTTATAATCACACAAAGTTTGGGCACATTTTAATGTTTTCTGTATGAACTTTTTCACTGACATGAGGTTATAGCTTTTCTGAGTTTTCCAAAGAGCTCAAATTCCGAAAATATTCATCTTTCTGAAAATATTATCAGCAGTATCTTCAATTCCAGTGATAAGTTCTCTTCTTCCTTTTTATTCCTGCCTTTTAGAAACACACCCCAAATGTAAAAAGTGTTGGAAATTTTCCATGAAAAAAAGAAAATGTTGTAATTCAAGCACCACAGGGAAAGTTTCAGTTCAAACCTAAAACTTGAGGAAATTAGGGACAGCTAAACCCTGGAGTGTTTTCATGGAACTAACAGACTATTTTAGAAGCAAGCAGACTGTCCCATATGAAGGATGCTGTCAATTTCTGTGTCATGAGGCTGATGGCTCACTTCAAATGTTGAAAATATGTAGGAAACTCTTGCTTTATTGGCTACAAGGGTGCAATGGCTTGTGTTGCTTTACTCTGGTTTTAGCTGTAGTAATGTGATTTAATGGGGTGACTACTGAATCAGTTACACTGAGAGAGTAATTGTTTGGATTTTGCCTACAAAGAACTGACCTTTGGTTTTTTTTTTTTAATTTAGTGTTTTAATGTTGAGTTCTTGTGTAGTATCTTCATCATGAATTAGTAGAGCAAGACCTGATGGAGGAGTAAATGTTTATCAGAAATGTGTGCTGGAATCTTGCCTTTATATCAATCCTTTGGAATATATAATGAAAGTTAAAGATGTAGGAAGTATAAAATAATTTCTTTTTGTGGGGGGATAGAATGTAAGAAAATAAAGATAGTGCAGAAGTTAATCTCACCCCTGAGGAGTTGCAGCTGTACTAATCACCAAAGATTAGGAACAAGCCTGTCCTTAACAGGCCACAGCTGTGTCTAATAAGGATGAGTGCTATAAAAGAGTGGGTTAGGTGGTTGAGAGGAGAGAGCTGGAGTTTGTTGGCTGTGCTGTGAGGGCAAAGGAGTCAGTGCTGTGAGGAGATGCCCATGAGAAAGCACTAAGAAGGTATAGGAGCTTTGTGATAAAATGACAACACCTTTTATTATATTACAGGATCGAATTCATCTCACCTAATTCCAGTTACCTTGTCTCAAGTAGTTAGGTGGACTCCTTGAGCAGGAAAGAACCCAGTACGTACTTGTGACTGAATTAGATTTGCTCCTTGATTAGTAGTTTGTTTCATATCTCTGGTTATCTTTTGTTTCTCAGGTTTTTTCAAATGAAGTCATGAGTCCGTGTCTGAACTTAGAGTAACACGGAAAGTCTTGAGTATTTGATGCAATTTCTTTCATTTTAACTGGAACTCTTCCTCAAGTCCAGTTGTGGGAACTTGGCTGAAACCCAACCCACTTTGGATCTGTAGGCTTCCTCAGTTCTGACAGGAAACCCATTGGTGGTGGAGAGTCTCAGTGAGTATTGGTGGTCATTTCCCTCAAACAATGAGTCTCATCTGTCTCTCCTTGAAGAGGTTGAATAAGCTGGTATGTAGTTACCTTTAAGAAAAATATTTGTTTTTCAGTGACTTCCATTGCATTTGGTATGTATTTGGAGACTGGATGAGATGAGGAAAGAGACACAAACCCCTGTCTTCTGCTCCTGAGCTTGAAAATCAGAGAGCATAGACACCTGGGCTTCATGTTTTCAGGCTTTAGAAATTCTGATGATGTGACATGATTGTGGTTGCAGTTAATAGGTGTAGACAGCGCTATAGTCAAAAACTACGGCACCATTATGTATTTAGTGGGTGTAATGGTTCCCTGAATCACCTAATTAAAGGGCAAGACTATCCCTTTGATTTTAAGGGCTCAGGAAGACTGAGCTCCTGTATTTGATGTCCAGGTTATATACTGAGAATGTCACCTTTCCCTAGCTCTCTCTAGGCAAGCAGGAACAGCAATGTGTGAAAGAACATAAGATTAAGAGCCTGCTTTGTAATACTTAATATTAATTGGACACGCACTATAGAAACAACCACCCCTGTGTAATACATATCTTTAGCCATGCTGATTCTGAAAGAATAAGTTGGGAAGGATCTGGAAGAATAAGTTGGGAAGGACATTTGGACCACCTGCAAAATCAGATCTCCTGGATCTCTGATGGGTACATGCAACTGTTTTTGCATACTTGGGACTATCAGACCGGTTAGGACAGGGGTCTGCCTGCCCCACAGGACTTGGTCAAAAAAAGATCTGTGTTCTGTACTGTGTCCCACTGGAACTGAATGATACCCAAAGCCATGAATTGTCAAAGGCTGGGCTCACTTGCTTTCCCTGACTGGCATTCACAGATGGCAGAATTGTTATTTCAAGGGGGTTTTAGTCTCATTGCCTCAGTTGAAGAAAGACCTGAGAAGGTCTTTCAGAAGAGCAAACCTGAATCCTATTCACCAGACTATGCCAGCAAAGCCAGCTTTTTTGCCAACAAAACCGCAGTGCATGTGTTCCAAACCTGACAACCAGAGAGTCTGGATGTGCCACCTAAACCCAAAGTCATTGCACACAGAGACCTGTGTTGGCCTGGAGCTCCTTTTTTGAGTACCATGGACAGGGGCAGCTCAGCCACAGCCTGCTGAAGACTTGGGGCTTAACAGCCTTGTTGGAAAACACCATTGTAAGCCTTCACAGTTGGTGCCAAATCAGTTATTATTGAGTGTGTGTAAAACAGCTAAACCCTCCTGAGCCTCTTCTCACAGGCATTCCAGATTCAGTCCTCCTGTGCAATTGTTTGGTTCAGAGCTACTTAAGGCTCTTAAAATGCTGAAAGATTAGAAAAATCTACTCCTGCCTGTAGACTTGAGAAAAAACTACAGGTGTTCGTGGAGTCCTCTCTTGGACTGTTTCCCAGATGGTGCTGAGAAAACCTTTTTTGAATGCCTGTGGAGTGAATTTCAGCAAGTCATGGCCTGCACTCTTTATGTGACACTTCATTTGACCACAATGATCAACCACTGACCTTAAGCAACCTCTGTCCTCAGTGGTACTAGAACTTCATGTGACCTAACTTTTAGTGGAAGTATTGACAGCCTTTTTGCAGATGTGTATCAGAATATATTGCTTGGTTACAATTAGACAGATGTTAGGCTGTGGTTACCCACAGAGGGCTGTTCTTGGATGCATCCTCTTGCAAAGGTTATGGCAGTAAAAAAATATGTTGGGGCTTTTGTTTAAGCTTTTTCTATCCTAAAATATTTCACTACTGGCATTTGGCATCATGCACTTGTTTCAGACAAGACCAGGTACAACGTGGAGAGATAGATAGATGGATGTGTATGACATATTTGAGCCAGGAAAGCAGTCTGAACTTGAGAGACTGAAGCTCCTTATTCCTCATGAGCTGCAAGGATAAAATGTGTAATGCTTAAATACTGCATGAGTACTTGAAGAATATCTAATGGTTACTCTCAAGAATCTGAAACTTCTTGATATGTGGTCAATTTGAATAAGGCAACACATATTCTTTCTTTGATTTATGGGTTCTTTCCCCATTCTGCACTTGCAATTGTCAGGGAAATAGAGTGTTATGACTACTCTAGCCTTTGTGTGTAACTGAGGGAGAGCATGGTAAACACCAATGCCTTAAGTTGTAAGATAAGCTTACGTAATGCTGAATTATTGGCAATAAAATGTACTGGATTCTCTGCATTTTCAGAATGACTTCTGCTGGGAAGAGGTATAATATTTCTAAGTTTTACTCTGCAGTCAAAAGACCAAGAAGCATGAAGGAGATTGTCTGCTAATGACATCACTCCAAACATGATCTTGAAGTTAAAACGTAAACAGGTTGCTGTGGAGTTACAACATAAATAGTTCACTGCATAAGGTCATGGTGCAAGAAATAATCTTTCTTCTAATTGCAAATGGCTCTTGAAAGAGCTGCTTCAGCATACAAGGTGCGTGCATCATAACCAGGTCTCTCAGTTCTGCCTTTAAATGTTGTAAACCAGGATGGTTCTTACCAGTAGTAATTTACAAAGATTTATTTCAAAGTAGATTAAGATCTGAAGGGCTTGATTGTGCTTTTGTTTATTGTACTGACATGAATAGGAGTTAACTCTTGACATGTGTGTGAAACACAAATTTGGTCCAGAATTTTAAATAATTAAAAATAAGAGTGTTCCAAGTCTTCCATATTTGTTTGCCTTTCACTTGTACTGTTCAAGCCAACAAAAACACAGCAATCTTGATAATTATGTTCATATTGAAAAAGTCATCTTTATTTTTTCTGTATGTTGTATTGACATTTACTGGCAATTTTTCTTTTCAGAAGAAGCCATGAAACACAAGAGCTTTTTTATGTAGGTTCTCTGAAGTTTGTTAAAAATAATCAGGATAATGCAGTGTTGCTTTAGCTGAAGAGCTTATTTTTCAATTGTGTTCTTTCATGTTTATTTATAAGGGGTTTTTTTAAGTCTTTAGATTAAAACAGATTTCTGTGTTATCCTGTGAGAATACAAACACATTACTATACATGATGAAAATCCAGTAGATGTCTAATTATATACAATACATAGGACTATGATTTCTCTAAATATAGTGATTATTTTCGTTTGGCATTTCTGGTTTTCTCCCAACTCTTGTGTTCACGAAGAGAACCACATTGCATTTGAGGCCTTTTTTATATGTGCTAGCTAATAACTTGAAAGATTTTTAAATCTATATTCTTCATGCTGCTAATGAAGAACATAGCATGCTATATTTTTTGGAAATTTGGGGTTTTTTTTGTCTTATTTTCCCCATCAAATGAAATTCAGAGAGCTTTTAGGCAGAGAAAAGAAAATTTCAGTTTTTAATTTCCTCTTCTTGATGATTCACATCTTCTTTACATCACCATTACTGCCAGCAGATAAGATCCAGCAAATCAAAATCATAGAGACAGCTTTGCTTTTGCAAAGCAATATTTCCAGGCATTAAGCTTTCCTTTGGCATCTCTTTGCAACAGTGGAGGCTATTATATATGTCTGTCAGTGAGAAGACAGCCTCTGCTGCCTCTACTCCAGCTGGAAGAACATAGGGAAAGCATTAGTTTGCTGTTCCAAAAAAGCAGAACAAAATGTCATTCCCTCCCTGTCCTTCTGCTCTATTGCTGTCTATTCCCGTATTCCACACCATCCACTCCACTCATCTAGACTGTGTTAAATTCACTGGTTTCCTATTAATTGGTTGGATCTGAAATTCTTTCAGTTCTTGATCCATTTATTCATGGGCATGCATAAACAAACATAGCAGGACGAATTTAAGTGGCTCCCTTGAGTGGGAGAGGGAAAACATCTTCCAGTAATGGCATTGGCTATTTCAGAGTGCAAGTGGAATTCTTGCTCCAGTGACTTGTCTGAGACAACTTTGGTTTCTTTCTGCTGTTACTGGCTTGGGGGTTGATTTCAAGTAAGGCACTTTTGACTCTAGCTCATTCAATCTGACCATCTGTAAAACCTTATGCTAATATATTCCCTTTTTCTAATTTTTTTTTTTTTAAGTTTGTAGGCAAAATTATATGTTCACAGTATTCTGTCAAACATGCATAGAAAACACACTCAACATGACCTGGCAATGTGTGCTCAAAGCCCAGAAAGCCAACCATGTCCTGGTCTGCATCAAAAAGAGTGTGGCCAAAAGGTCAACAGAGATGGCTCTGCCCCCTACTCTGCACTCATGAGACCTCACCTGGAGTGCTGCATCCAGCTGGAGCCCCCAACACCAGAAGGAGGTTGGCCTGGTGAATTGAGTTCAGACTAGGGCCATGGAGATGCTCGTAGGGCTGCAGCACCTCTCCTATGCAGACAGGCTGAGAGAGCTTGGACTGTTCAGTCTGGAGAAGAGAAGGCTCTGAGGACACCTTAGAGCACCTTCCAGTACCTACCCAGTGCCTGCAAGAGAGGCATTTTTTTATGGGGACATGTAGTGATAGGACATGGGGGGAATTGCTTCAAACTGAAAGAGGGTAGATTTAGATTAGATATCAGGAAAGCATTCTTTATTGACAATGGTGAGACACTGGAACAGGTTTCGCAGAGAAATTGTGGATGTCCCATCCCTGGAAGTGTTGATGGCAAGGATAGATGGAGCTTTGAGTAACCTGGTTTAGGGGCAGGTGTCCTGCCCATGCCAGTGGGATTGGAAGATGATTTTTAAAGTCCTTTCCAACCCAAACCATTCCATATTTCTAACACTTCAGGCTTCTCTCCATTGTGATCAGAACTGGTTTATGCTGCTTGAGGGCAGAAGCATCAGGGCTTTCTGCTGCTGGATGAGGAGGAAGCTGCAAATAGGAAGGACAGCTGGGAAGTGACCTGGGGAACTCTCTTTGCAGCTGCTGCAAAAGAGATGGATCAGAGCAGCAGTTGGTTGCCACAGGTATTACACATGTCCAGTGATAAGTACCACCTTTCAACTTTGTCTCTTCATTTTGTTGCCACAGTCTAACCAGGCCTGTGTTTTTCAAAGGGAAGCAACACTCTGGCTGTTTGAATCCTCTACTAGTCTGCTGCCTTAGGGAGATGCTCATATTAAGGTTGTGTGGGCTTTCACTGTGTTCCTGGAGTTATTTCTCAGAAGGTGCCAGAGATTTTATTAGACTGGGTAAAGAAAGGGAAGAATGTCTTAGCTGATATTTTTCTTCTCTTCTTTGGAAAAAGGAACAGAGATGAAGTATATATGCTTTTCAACACTGCACTTAGCTAAATGAAGAAGGTAAGTTCCTTAGGGCCACTGGGTGACTGACAGACTGCTCAAGAAAACTGAGACGACAAAAGCCCAGTTTTTATTCATATGTTTCAGGAGAGTAGCCAGAGAATTACTTAGGTACCTAAAGCCATACTTTGAGAGATGACTGCTGGGAAGAACATGTAAAATTCATCTAAAGCAAGCCAATGAACTTGTAAATGCTTTCAAAATAATGGCACAGTGCATAATAGGTATAATATTTGTGTTAGAGTGCATCAGAAAGGAGGGTGGTAGATATCCTCAGGAATTCATACACCTTTTTCTAAGTACTCATATGTGAAGCAGGATTACGGTTGTTACAGGTTTGCTTTCTGTTATCAGATTAAGTTATTGGTGTTGTGAGACACAGATTGTAGCTAGGTTCCATTTTATTTGACAGCTAACTCTTTTCAGGAGCAATAGTATTGAATGAAATCTTACTGCTCAAGGCAAAGGAAAATTGACACCCATTCTTTTGAATCCAGCTCTACTCAGGATTTTGAGATGCAAAATCCAAGGAGGGTGAAGCTCTATAGTGAATTACAGATGTCTTAGAAACTAGGAAACAAGGCAAAATGCTCTTCTTGCCATTCTGCCCCTTGGGGTTTGAACTGCTTTGAGTTTGCCTCCTAAGAATCAGGAGATGGTGTTGTCCAGTGGGTATTCCTAATACAATTGAAAGTCCATTGGTCCCTACCTTTTTTCTGTGTGGTTTTGTTTCATAGCCTAGTGCAGCTATCATTGTTCTGGCTGGAGAGTTGTGGACTACTTGTCCAGGGTTATATGTATGCTTGGTGTTCTCTGTGTCAGACTTGCTAAATTTATGGTCTCAAAATAAAGCTCTTGTCTAGCAGTCTTGGGTCCCCTTAAGCAAAAAGTGACTTGTAAAAATGACAGCTGATTCTCTACCTCAGACCTTTCTATTGCACATTAAAAAAGCATCCAGACTAAATTATCATGGAATTAAAATTGTGTTATTAGTGCTGTGTTCATGTTACTGTCTGTTCTGCCAGGCTTCCTACTTTGAATGAGGCAGATAACGCACCACAAAATCCTGCTTTCCAGCACTGAGTGCTGATAAGTCATGCAGACTGCAACAAGCAACAATTACTTGCTGTGCCATTTAGGCTTCTTTAAAGTGAGAAATTACAGGTGTTGCCCACATGTTTTCCTATGCCTTAAATTGGGTTTTGAAACTTCTTGTGGCAATTCACTCTCTTTTGTTTACTTTCCAAGACTCACGTTACTTATGACTTTGATTGGATTGACTTTTTGCTGTTCAAAATTCAGGCTATAAAGATACCTTGCATGGCAGCTCTGAAAATGAAAGCTGCAGAAGCACTGTTCTTTCACTAAATACTGTGAAATTGTTGTAAGGACTGAGTGATTTCAAATTTAACCTTAATAAACTTTGTCAAATTGGGAAGAAAAAAGAGAAAAAAATTTCTACTTCATTGAAGGGAGGCTAGATTTAGGAATTTTCTTATGTTTTTTGGGTTTTACCTCTGCAGGCACTGCAATGATATTCTTGTAGGAACTGGTGGTGAAAATGGTGTGAAACATCTCCTTTTCTTTCCACATACATCATTATCTTGGACCTTAAACAAGGCAATGTTATCTGTTGTTTGTAGCATGCATTTTGTTGTAAAAATAGAACTCTGAAACCACTGTGAAGGTCTGGGCTTTTTAAACATTATTTCTACAAAATCTTTCAAATAAACAGCAATCCTTTTAAAAACTAATTATACACATATGAAAGCATTTATTATGAAATCACCCATTTTTTACAATATTGTAAGAATTTTGAGAGAGAGATATGTGCATTCAGATACATACAGTTAAATGGTTTTATCTGCAGATATACATCTGTAAACATGTTGTATATTTAAAAGCAAGGATATGTGTACAAAAATACCCAAGCGTGTTAACGCACAATTCAGAGAGAATAAAAAGCATTGCTGAACTGTAATAATGACCTGGTAGAAGTAGTTTACACTGCAATAATGCATTTAATCTGCATTTGAATACTTCCTAATCTTCCAGATCTCTGAAATTTATTTGCTTAATCCTAATTGTAGGTGCTAATGTAGGTGAGTTTGGAAAACCAAAGGGAAAATATTACCCTATTTGGAAGGCACAGTTCCTTACATGGGTCCTGATCAGTCTTGCTGGATCTGGAGTGTTTGTAACTGGTTGTGCAAAGAAAAATCACAGTACAAAAGCTCGAACAGGAAAGCAACATGGCAGTTCTACAGAGACTATGTCACATAGCTAGTCTTTGAGTTCTTCCTTCCATAAGCTCCATATTCTTCATGTCAATTAGATGAGGAATGTGTATAGTGTGTGATGCATATAGAAGGCTTGTTAAAGTTGGCAGTCTAGATTTAAGAAAAAAAGGTGGTGAAAGAAGGCAGGAGGTAAATGCAGCAGTATCTGATTTCAGCTTTATAGCTCTCAAGGGCTTGGAGGGCAGGCAAGTTCAGTGTGACCTTGGAAATCCACCTGGGACTCTGGTGCCTTGCTCTGTCTCTGGTTTGCATTTTACTCTCCAGCTTTATGAAATGTCATGTAATTAAACCCTTAGAGAAATGAAAGGAGACCATTGAATCTCATGAGTTTAGAACATTTTTTTTTCTTTTCCTCGAGTTTCACTTTAGTGAAAATCAATAGAATGATAGATAGATAGATGAAGAGGATCTACAGATTTTCCATGTGCTTTTATGAATGAGGATTGTTAAGGAGATAGTAAAAACACCTCAGGTTGAAAAGTTAGCTCTACAGTTGCTGATTCCATGAAGTGTCCACTTTTCATGGAGCATGTCAAATGCAGGGAAAGGTTTTACTTGTTTTGTTAGTTGGATCATTTCCCTCAAGTGTGTTCTTAAAGCCCTTTGACTAATGAGAAGACTAAAAAGTGTTTCTTTTGGCAACAGATAAATAAAATATTGTGCTGGAAATCATCCCAAGAAAATAAGGCATTCTCAATGTTCAAGAAAATCCCATCTTTCACCTTTTGAAAATTTCTGTTCAGATGAGTGAAAATTCTTCCTTGTGTTTCCTTCAACAAGGTGAAGGAAGGAAGAGAGGAGAGTAAAGTGAGAGGGAAATGTGCATGTGGTCAACCCAAAATTAATTGCTTTGCTAATGCTACAATTCCTCTGATTGACCTTTCCAAGGTGTTACCATGTTTACATTATTAGCTGGACCAGCTGTCTGAAATGGGTTGTGTGGTGGTAAATGGTGTTGCCTCCCTTTGACCCTGCTCAGGAATTCAGGAAGGGAATAAGGGAATTAATTGGGTCTTTCTCAGAGGCAGCCTCAGCAGCAGTGTAGGGTACCCAGTTGCTGTAGAGTTCACTTTGGGTTTGGGGGCTTGTTTCCATTTCTTTTAATAAACATATCACAAGAACGATATTCATTCTTCCAAGGAAAGATGTGGTAGGAAAAGATTCATCAAAGATTTGGTGAGAAAAGTTAGCTCTCTAGTAGTTTTTCCTGATGGAAAGCACCATTAGGAAGAATTGCAAGGTTTTATGGGGACAGGACCATATAGTATGGAGAGTTTGCCTAGAGATTTATGTAGTTTGGATAAGGATTCTGGCTCTGAGCCTTTCTGTATGTTAAACTTGAAATGAAATTAAGGGAGGCGGAAAAGAATAGACTTTATTTTTTAGTGCTTGTACCAGCAATGTTGATTCTTTCTCTCATCACTTCATATTTTATTTCTTTTTGTAAGGTAACTTGGATTGGATGCATTATAGGCAACCTATTTATGTAACCAACTTAGAAACATTTTCCCAAGTTGATATGCAAAAATGGAGCTCTCACAAGTTCACACAAAGTGGTATTTTGGAGTCTGAATACTTTATTGTGAAGGTACTAAACAGTTTAGTGCAATTTATTATGTAGTGGTTGTAAAATAATTTTTTACAGGTTTATATCAGCTATAGTACTGCAGTGTTGATTTTTGTAAAGCTCTGAAATTTTCTTTCATGGTAGCAAGCAGCTGTCCTCATTTAGCCGATAACTATTGTTTACTTTTATTTTTTCTTCTATCTGACTGTAAAATGTGAATTACTGGCTTTCAAACTTTTTCTGTTGCTTTTACACTTTGTGCTAACATAAATTCCTGTAGATCAAGCAGTGAATCAAAATGAGTATGTTTTATTTCCACTTTATATTCTACACCAATAAAGCAACTCAGGTGTCTTACTTACTTTTTAACTTTTGCATTATTTGTACTGTGTGAAAAGTGAAAAACTGTTGTGGATGGTCTATTTGCTGCGATAAAAATCACCCTTTGGCCTTGAGCAGTCAGAAGGGATGAGATTAATTAAATTATTTCTTAATTAGTTAATTCCTAAGTAACAATTCTAGAGAAAGTAGGTGTGATTTTATGAAGAGAAGGGAGGCTGAAGACAGCATACACCCATTTTATTTCACAAGCAAGTAATTTACCCGATTTTGTTTAATAATCTTTTGTTAAACAGAGGTTGTTCTGTATGGTAACAGTGATCAAATTGTTAACAGCATTCTTCCAGACATACAGATACCAGCCCCAAAAGAAGGTGAGATGTACTTTGAATAGATGCTTGGAGCTAAAGATGCTCATCCAGGACAACTAGGAGGCCACAGAGCAGTAGCCTTGAGGAACAGTGGCTTAGAGAAGATCAGAGGTCTGTTGTCTCTCCCTATCTCATAATCTCCACTTGCCAGAATTTGGTGGGTAGAGCAGCAGGATGCTCATCATTCTCTTAGGGTTAAGTAGGGTAATGAGAAAGCTTTGGCATTTTGTGACATTTTATCAGTGCTGCTGTTGAGAAACATGGATAAAGAGAGAAGGTGTCCCAAATGCAGGGAATAGATTAGAGGGTGACAAAGCTGTGCATGATGGACAGTGGGTGGTGTGTTGTGGAAGCTCAGGGGTATCAAAACTGATCAGCCAAGTACCTCTAAATATATCACTTGAATTGCTGTCCATCTGAAATGACTCTTGCTTCTTCAAGCTCCAAGTACTGTTGCAATGATGTCCTGAACTTTTTAAAGCATGTTGAAGCAACTTCTGTCAATGTGACTTCTATCATAAACCAGAAGTAGCTTGTAGATTTGTTTGTTGCTTTAGGCTATGTAAAAAGTTAATGGGAAAAGTATTTGTTCTGTTAAATTAAGTGGCAAAACCCAGCGTGATGAATGTCACAGTTTCATTCCACTTACACATGATGAGTGTGATGAGGGATTCTTTTACACACACCTTTTTTTTTCCTCAAAACCAAAACAAACCAATCTAACAAAAAAGCAGATTACAAAGAATATTCTGAGTTGGAAGGGACCCACAAGGATCGAGTCCAACGCTTAAAAGATTAGAATGTTTATAAAGCCAAGTTTTCCAGACATTGGAAATAAGGCTGTCAGTTCTCAAAGTTCAAGGAGAGAAAAAGGATGGTGGTGCCACACATTTTAAGGTTCATGCTGTAGCAGGAGAGAGGTTTTAACTGAAGCTCTGCCACAGTGTTAGTATGTATTGCACCTTCTAGGCAAGAAATTTCAGCTCAACTTGTCAGAAAGTATCATTATGTTCCTGTCAAGGAGTGTTTATTGTTTTCTGGGGGGCCAATCTGAGACCGTACTGCACAGAGCTTAACCTAAACTCAAAGTACTATTATACCAAAAAGTATTCTCAAATACAAGTCAGATTATCAGGTGTCTCAGATGTGACATCCAGAGCTAGTGGAAGCCCCAACTTCTCTACAGAACAGAATAGTTTCTTTACCTCATTAATGTGCTATGCAGAAAAAGTATTCAGACCCGTGAAGCACTCACTGTATTGATGAACATCATCCTGCAGGAAATGAAATATTCTGTCTTCACAGCAGGTTTGCAGTAAAAAATTCCTAGGACCACACAGTGAGAGAGTGCTTTCTAGACAGTGCTTTGAAGCACTTACTTTGAGTGAGGAAGTACTCCAAAGCTCAGGAATAATGTTTCTTGAAATTGATTTTGACATAGTTAAGTTTGTGCACAGAGTAGGCTGAACAAAGTTTTCTGCAGGAATCTTAACTCTGGCGTTTCTTGAAGTTTCAAGCACTTGAATTTTGTGTACCTAATGTTCTTTTAACTTCTTTCTAAGTACCCAGAAACAGCTAATTGCCCATGATGGTTTTTTCTTGTTTGTGGACTAATTATTCCTTAGATGCATAGCCTTCTACTCCAGTTATGCACAGATGGTTTGGGTTCAGGCCACATCACTTACTGGAGAAGTGTTGTGCGGAAGTGTCCGTGATACTTCCAGGACTGGTTTGGGTCTGGAAGTAATTTAGCTGCTTCTATGTGGAGCCTGATGTTATTAGTCATATAGCAGAGCTCAGCAACCTTGCTCCAAACTAACACAAGGAGCTGTAAAACACTCCTGTCTCCAAATTGTCTCTGCACCATCTTCTTAAGTGTTGTTATCCTGGGATCCTATAACCATACAGTCCTATGTAACACCTGCTAAGGGACTGCTGACCAATAATACAGTCATAGAAACATGCTTGGTTTATATGAGGATGACCAATAATGATCACTGAATCATAGAATAATCAGCAAAAGGAATAATACCACCTAAAATATTCTCTATAAATAAAATATGGTTATTCAACTGCATTTCTCATTTACAGGGATACTGATAAATAAGAAATGTAGATGGTCAAACCTGAATAAAGCCACCACCTTCATCTTCATATTCAGCTATTACATGATTATCTCTCCCTGCCACCACATAGAGGACAACTGGTTACCAATGACAGACCTTACGTTTTTGGTCAAATGAAGCTTATGCCCCCAAATACTTTTTTTGGGTTTTTTTTTTTTGTTCTTGAATCAATTTTATTAATTTTTTTAATGCTAAGGAAATAAATTTCAATGCAGAGATTCTCTATTCTCTCTTTCAATCAGAAATTAGAATTTTTTTTTTTTTGTAAATGTCAACTGCAGATTTTGAGAAAGCGAAAAAACAGGACCGGTGTGTGTTGTGCTTAGCTGTCCACCTATTGAGTCAGAGAGCAGAGAAGTCTGAGCATGACACCAATGATTTTGTTATGTTTCTCTCCAAGCATTGATGTAATAAGTTGGGATTCAGAATTCAAAGGAGTTCTCGCTATCACTGTGCTGAAGGGGGGAAAAAAGAATAGAGGGATTAGAAGAGAATTACAGTTAATTTGGAAGGAATCTTTGCTCATTATCTGAGATGAATGAGCAGAGACACAAAACAGCATTTTCAGTCAATATTTTGGGAGAGTGTGAGCTCTGTACTTAAAGGGATTTGTAATTATGTCTCTTCCCTACACTTTTCTCATGGGAAGTCCACTTCAAATGGGAGGTATGAACTTGCGGCTTGAGACATTCTTTACTGTGAGATTTGAAAGGAGACTGTATAACCCTAAATTTCACGTAGCAGCAGACATACTTGAAAAAAGAAGAAATAAAAAGCACATTTAATGAAGTGTTGTATTGGTTTGCTTTCTAGTGCTGACTTTGGCTTTGTTTAGCCAGTACTTAAAGAATAGAGTCTTTCATTATTTTGCCCTAACAAGCATAAATTCAAGAGATGAAAGTGAATTCTTTAATGTCATGCACATTACTGCAGGGTAGAGTCTATCTGAAACATTAGAGACAGGCTGAGCATGCTGAAGAGCAATAAATATTTGAAAAGTATATCAGGAATTTAGTTTCAGCATCTGTCATGGTATAATTACAATAAAGAAAATTAGAAAGATACACTCACTATTGGTTTTAAGACAGATAAATGAATAAAAAGTGACATATGCATTCTTTTTCATAAAATCATTGGATGTTGGGATCTATCCCTCAGTAGATAAAAGACAGAGATCTTGCTTCAAATAGCTTTTATTTTCAGGCTGTTTGGTTTGATTCATTTTTAGCCAACACAGTATGCTGAAGAGGCTGAGATGCTGTGATAAAGCCTTACTTCCAGTCTTGTCTTTGCTTTGAACAGACATTTTTTTCACCCATTTTGCTTAGAAACTGTTTTAATTTAGTTGCTGAATTTAAGGCATAGTCAGTTCTTGTTTATCCTACTGATTTCTGCCCTTGAGTCAGTCCTTCTTGAGCAGGGGAGGAAACTTTTATTCAAGGATTTTGGATAGTCTGGAATATAGTTAAGAAAAATATGACTTTCTGTGCTGCTCTACAGTGCTCTTTAGATCAGTTGGTTTCAAGATGATAAAAGCATTGAAGTCTCAAGTTTATACTAAAAAGCATAATTTTAAAAAGCAGAGCTTCTTTATCTTTTTTGACACTAACATTTCAAACACTACTCTAGTGCCCTGGAATGATCTTAATACGTCTGTGCTGTGTGTTCACTTGTTGCATTCCAGTCTGCTGAGATGATGAAAGCCAATGGATCCCTTTCTAGGAACTTCTGGATTTGTCTAAAATATGTACCTGTTGTCACTTAAGCAACAAGAAATTACAAAAGTGATTCTACATAAAGTTTTTTGTAGTGCTTCTTAAAATAATCTTTCTTTTATTGTGCTTTTCACACATGGTGCCTCACATTGGAAGAAGAGGGAGCTGTGTTTGGAATGCATCTCCAGGTGAAGGAACTATGTGAGAATTAAGAAAACAGCTTTATATTGAAGTAAATAGCTGCAGAATTTTACTTGTATTTTTATTCTCAGTGCATCTCTACCCTGTATTCCCCAAACATACCTTATTTTAATGGCTAGAATAAACAGTGTATGAATTTAACTCAAAATTGGATGGCTTTCTGAGAGTCACTTTTGGCAGCATGCTTTGTTTCCTGCAAAACACTCTGTGAGAAGTGAAGTAAAACACAAGTAGTAGGATTACTGTTCTCAGTGGTTTTCATTCATTTTTCTTTCACAGCTTTTCCGTTCTTCAGGAATATAGTTTGTGTCATTTTTTTAGAGGTCTGGGTTTATTGAATGAATACCACAGTACATGAATTTTGAAGACTGGCTGTTGGCATGGGAGTAGCAGAGGTAAATTTACATGCCCCTGGAAATCATGAAATCATTGTAACTCTCTGTAAGCCTCTCTGCTAAACCCTGGTTTAAGTGTATTTAGCAACCATACTGATTGCAACGCAGGATCCTATCCCAGGGTGCCAAACTGAGCCCATGTTTACCTGCCCAGGGCTGGACCTCAGAGAATGAAGTTGAGCTTAGAGAACAAAGAACTGCTATCTAGGAGAACACTAGGTCTCATGATATCACCAGCTTGTTGTTACATGACAGCAAGAAATCATTGATCAATGTTATGCTTTACAAAGACTGTGCTGATGGATCTGGGCAATGCTTGACATTTTGACTGGCACAGTTTTTTATCTTATTTTTTATTCTTGTAGTCCTCTAATAAGAAGAATAAAATACAATAAATAGTCCTCTAATAAGAATTGTATGGTAATATGAATATTATAAATTATTAAAATATAGGAATGTAGTAAGATATTCCTGTAATAAGAGGAATACAATAATGCTTGGAATTGTTGATTTTCCCCCTTTTGCTTCCCTGCGAATCTTCTTTATTTTTAGGAAAAAAATAAATATTTGAAAATGTGGCTTCTCCCCCTAGAGAAACAGGGGGGGAAAGCTGTCAGTGAGAATTTATCACTTGCTCACTTCGAGACCACAGGTTTCATTTTGGAAGGTTTACAGTTGTACTAAGAAATACTGTTGATGACTAAAAATGTTCGGTATGTGAACACTTTTACCCTACCATATGTCCTTCCTCTGCTCTAGCGTTAGTTCATTTGTTAAACAGCCTAGCTGTGCCACACTTCTTTACTTGCCAGAGAAGGCAGGAACACCAAGACACTGTTCTTTTTTCCATAGTCACTGGCAGCCAGTGTTCTTTTTTCCATAGTCACTCACTGCAGCGAGCAAAATCCTGCTGATGCATAATAGAAAAAAAATTCCATGTATTCTCTCATACTTTTCTTTGCCCCAGGTACAACAACACACAGAGTCCAACAATCAAAATAACATGTGCTTTTTGCTGACACTGAGTCCTGGTTGCATTTTCTTCCAAACCCATTTCTGACTCTACAGTGTTTCCCAATCCAAAGGCTGAGTTCATTCTCAAAGCTCAGGTTTTCGGCATGTAAAGCAGATGCTGGAATTCCAAACTGATGTGCTGTATGTAATTGATAATGCTTGATAAAAGACAGCTTGCACCTGCAGGACCTTTCTTTGTGCAGGGTAAATAGGTGTCTGAGGAGCTCAAGAAAGGGAGCTGCAGAAATTATCTTTTCCATTCTGCAAAGCTTGGTTTGTGTTTCCTTCTTTGTACCTTCAAAGTCAGGATTAGTATTGTTTACACAGACAGAAAGCTTATGTTCATGATGATTAATGGAGAGGGAAAGGCCTTGAAATCCATCACATTGCCAGACTAAATTACTCAATCAGCTCCCAAATAGAAGCACTAAGATATCACTTAACTTGGGAGGCTCACTAAATTTCCTTGGTTTAATCCAAAATTAAAGTTACTTTTTTTTTTTTTTGAGACTTCTAGCTTAATGTGTAGTTTTGGTTTCTTGACTGTGTATTAATCTTCAGTTTAAATTCAGTTTAATTAAATTTCAATGTTATGAAAGGGACTGAATATATGATTGGGAGAGTAAGAATGGAGCCAGATTTCAGAGATACACAATAAAAGACAAGAGGCTGCCATGGGCACTAGCTGAAATACAGGAAATTTGATTTAAACTTAAAAAATTAATCAAAAAATCCTTTGAGGGTGTCTGAGCATTGGTGCAGGTTGCCCAGAGAGGCTGAGCAGCGACCTGGACCAGCGACCTGGAGCTATATTCAACACCCAGATGTACAGAGTCATGAATAACCTGCTCCCTATTTCCCTAGTTTGAGCGGCAGGTTGGACCAGGCAACCTCTAGCATGATAAATCCAGTATAAAGAGTTTAAAATACATTTAAAGATAAGAAGAGAGACCTAATCCCGAAATAGACTCTAATTTCTGCCCTGAAATGATGCCACTTCTCACTGGCTGCAGCATCAGTACTCATTGCAGGAATCCATAGCTAGGAGATGAGGTAAGTTTACTGGAGATAAGTCTTCAGTGTTTGCATGGGCAATGTCCTGCTCAGTTCTGGTGCTTTTGCAGAATAGCTCACCTTCACAAGAAAATCTGGCAATCTCGTCATCATGTCCTGCTCCCTCAGAATTTAAGTTCTGAGGGCCAGTGAGGAAGTCTCCTCAAGAAATGCTTTAAAACTCAAAAAAATCTCAGTTCTCAAGAAAAATACATGACTTCATATATATATTGGATGAAGATCATTTAGTGTTACAGCCAGTATTGACTCCATTAAGAAGGAGCTGCCTTAATTCAGCTCTATATCTGCATATACGTCACTTTTTCTGAATGCGTTTTGCGTCATGAAGCAGTGAGGATGAATAAGCATCTCTTAAAACCATCTATTCAACCTTTCATATTTGTTTCTTTTGTCTTTTTTTCCCCATCTTCTTCCTTCCTTAAGGAAATAAACAGGGCAGGAGACTTTTTCTCCTTTTAATGCCTTTATTATAAGTGATCAGCTCAAGATTGGGAGGTTCGACGGGTCTCCGTCGTGTCTCTCCCAGGGTGATTTAGAGGAGGAGGATATGCACAGCTTTGTCCCCTAGAAGCAGAGCTGAGGGGTCCAGCCCTCCTGAGATGAGTAGGCCATGACCCCGATCTCCACTTTACATTGCCTTCCAGCCCTTGGTCTTGGTTTAAGATGATTTCTTTGCTCAGGGCGAGGGGTAACACAGGTTTTCAGCATCTCTGCAGGTTCAACATTCTGTTCCTCACATCTAGGCATCAATCTAATTTCTTAATTCAGTATTGGCTCGTTGTTTTTGGGGTGTTTTCGGTAAGTTTGATGCTACTCATGGCATGCTGGTCCTGAAGTTATTTTGCATCTTCTGATGCCCCCCCTCCCACGTCTCGTCCCCTCCCCTCACTGTCCAGGGAGGTCCCCTCCCTTCACTGTCTGGGGAGAAGATCCATTAACTTAGCCCTAGCCAGGGCCTTTACTGATACAAAAAGAACTATTAACTTCAACGGCTTGTGGTTATCATAACAAACGGGTAGCACTGCAGCAGCAACAATGGTCTGACTGGTTTTGTAACTTTTTTCCTACAAAAAAATTTGCAGGTTTTTGTTTATAACATTTAATTCTTCCTTTTGTTTGTTCCTTTCTTTCTTTCTTTCCTTTTTTCTCATTCTTCCATACTTCTAGTCAGCTTGCAAAATAGCGGTCCAGTTTTCAGCTATAATTGCTCACTAATTAATAAGGTATTTTAATTAGACATTTATTCTTCATGAGGAAATATTTTTACCTATTGCTATATAAGCAGTACCCAGTTTATTTTACATTGCTGTGTTATTAATCTTGTAAAACATGCTAGAACATTGTGCATTTAAAACTGGAGTGCTGCAACATAAAATAATTATTAAAAAAATTATGGCTAATCACGCAAACCTTTTATAATGCATAAATGTAAGCCAGGTTTAAATTCATATAAAAAGGCCTTCAGTAGTGTAACTACTGGCTGAGTCAAGTGAGAGTCCATTCTTTCTTTGCACTCAATTAAATTTTCTAACATAGCACAAAAGAAATCCTGGAAAAGAAGCTGCCTTGGCTCTGTTGGGACTCTGCACTGCCACAGGTGTTTCATGGTGTGTTTAAGGATCAGCTTTTTATGAAACATGTCAGCTGAATAAAGGTGCTGTCAAAGGTCCCCTTTGACTTGGCTGGGTCCTGTTTTAAAGGCAAAAACACCAAGGGAAAAGGGTGGCAGAGCAAACATGGAGAGGAGAAAATTCCTCTGTAGAATGTTTCTGTGGTGGTGGACTTGTGGTGTCTCTATGTATTCTCCATAAAGTAGACGGAGGAAAAAATGAAGATTGAGTTTGATCTGGGACCTCACTGTCTCTGCAAAAGATCTGAACTTTGAGTAATGCTTTAGGTCTGAAACTAGCTTGCAGAAGTTCTCAAAGAGCAAAAGACAAAAAGTTTGAGTTGAAAGTAGCGTTGACCAGCATAAGAACTTCGGAAGTATAATTGCAACCTAATGCATTGATATCTGTTCAGAACTGGTATTGCAGCTTTGGTTCATAGCATTAGTTCTTCGATGTGATTTTTCTGAGATAGTTCAGTTCTTGTGTAATAGAAGTTCAGCCTGTGGTTAATATGGGAGTTCTGAAAATTAATTCCTTAGCCTGTTTCAACCATGATGTGTGTTAGAAAGAACAAAAGAAGAGAGGGCAAAAATGCAAACTTAAAAGATTTGGGATTTAAAAATATTTGATAAGAAACAAAATATTGATGCACTTGTGGTCAGAAACAAGATTGTTTTTAGCTTCTGGATGACATTACATATAGAGTCAACAATGGTAAAGAAATGAGAATAGCTCTACAAATAGCAGATTTTTCACTGAAGCTAAAACCAACCCATACAAATAGTAACAGGAAAAAAACAAAACCAACCCCCAAACACACAAATTTTAGGTGGTTCTAGTGATGTGGACTGTGTGAGTCATGAGGTTTGCCACAGTGTTGCTTTGTAAGATCCTTTTCAGAAGCAGTGGAGAGTCCAGGTCATCTGTTTTATCTGATGTCACCTCTTAGAAGAAGGAGCTCTGCTGTGATTTTACTAATTTTCAAGTAGCTGGATGGTATAGAAGTTGTATTTAATAATGATTTATCATCAGGGAAATGAAATATCCTTGGATTTTATAGAGACAATAAGCTCTGATTGGAGGGTTGGGCATGCAAGCATGGTGGGAATGTGCTCCAAGCAAAAGTATCAGCTTCTGACATCCAGCGTATCAAGGCTGAGCTGAGTTGGAGACTTTGTGTTCTAGATGGTGCCACTTGGTAGCTGGGATCTTGCCTCTCTCTTATGAGGAAACACCAAGAAAGAAGTTTGAAATATGGTTGTTTTCTTCAGAATTACCACCTAGTAGTAGTAGTAGTATACTAGTAGCTCTGTAGTAGTATATTAGGTAACTGTATTATCTCCTTTATGGGATCCCTCACTTGACATAGAGTTTTTCTTCATCACGATGTTTGCTTTGATGGAGTAAGCCTTTTTGGTGCCCAGGATAGCATACCCAAACTAGCAGTCAGTTTTCAAATGTAATTAATGCAATCACACAGACCCTTGATTTCTCACAGATGACGGTAAGAGTTTAGTTAGCAATGAAAATATGAGTTTTAGCAGCTGGTTCTTCTTCCCCATTCGTTTCATCACCATTGTCTGTTGTGCACATCTGCCTGTAGTTGTACAGGCATGCACCTGCATGTTGCAGCACAGACATGCACCACAGCTACTGGGTATGAACTGATGAACTTGGGCCCAAAGCTTTCTTGGGAGTGAAACCTGCAGTGACAAGGTCTGTCTTTGGCCTGCTTCACGCTTTACATTTTGCTTATTCTGATGGAAACAAATGCAATCACAAAATGCATCCCTGCCATAATTCTTGAGATGATGAGAAGGGGTTTGACTCATGGGAAATTGTAAGAAAATAGGTTTTCTGCTCGTTCAGTCATTTTGTTTTCTCTAAGTCAGTCTTGTGGTAAAATAGAAGCAGAGAACACTAGAGAAGCATGTGCATGCCTGGGCAAGGAGCAGCTTTGAAACTTTTCCCAGTCTGGGTGGTATAAAGAGACTTTAAGTTAAAGTGATGTTCATTGTGATGATGTTTTGTGCTAGAGCTTTTCCTCTTTGGTCCTGTAAACTTTATATCCCAGGAGAGTATCAGTGCCAACATTGGCAAGTTTTTAGAGGCTTTCTTAAACCTCTTATTTCACAGAAATCTCTGAGCTTTCTGGCTTGTCTGTCCTTTTCTAGCCTAAGCCTTTCCTAAGAAATCCATCAATTTTCCACTTGCAAATAGCTATGGGTAAAGTCACACACTACTTTCACATAAGATTAAGGGCTTGACAAGGGTATTGGGAACAAAGAAATTCCAAATTAGGTCTGCTTCGTATTTAAACTCTGCTCTCCCAGCCCCTTGTTGCACAATAGTTAACTTTCCTAATACAAGTAGGTTGTTGATATACTTCCAAAAAGAATTCCAGTTAGCTGAGGGATAGGATTAAATGGATTAAATAGCCTCCTCATTTTTTGGTGAAGAAGGAAAAAAAAAAAAAGTTTGGTTAAAGGCACAGACAAATGTGAATTTAAATTATTGTGGACTAGATTGGCCTTCTAGCTGCCTTGCAGATGAGGCTGCCCTCCCTTCTTGGGGCCCTGGATGTTGGTGGTGGATGTGTGGGCATGCTTGGTCCGTGGAGCTTGTGCTTCAGCCACAGCCATTTCAGCAGATTATGGTTGTGGGCTTGGAGGTGAGATAGAAGTTGGGTAGAAAAGCTTCAAAGACTGTAAAATGTCCTCTGTCAGTCTCCATTTAGTGCCAAACTGCTGTGTCTTACTCAGCCAGACCCAAGGCCTGGAAGGGCCCAAGGACTTCCAGCCTGCTCCTACACTGCTGTTTTTGGTGGTGTCTTCCATTTTGGCTGTGTGGTGTGGTTATGGTAAAGGAAATACCTGTTCTTGCTCAGCACAGAAACTCGATGGGTATGAAAACCATCATTCTCCTCCTTTTAGGTCTTCTTCTGGCCTTCTTTTCTTAAGAATTTATGGGGCTTCAGCTTTGTACAAAGTACAGATTCTCCTTATCTTACTCTACCTCTTAATGAAAATAGTTTTCTCCTCAACAATACCTATCTTGTCTCATTTTTCTGACCCCTGAAGACAGGAAATAGCAGTATGAAGATCCACACCAAGGTTTGGCAGCAGCTGAAAGCTTAATGTGTGGCAGATTACTACTGGAGATGTGACTTGGATGTGGACACATAACTGTTTACATCTTGGTTATTTCATGGCGTTGTTTGTAATTCCTTGCCCTGTGAAACTTATTGGCCACTACTTCAAGCAGCAATGGGAGTGTTTTTTTCTTGTGTTTTTAAGAATCTCTAATACCTTTTTTGTCTTCTTTCTAAGATCTACTAATTTGCCTTAACATATTGCTATTATAAAGAGTCACATCTAAGAGGCTGAGAACAAATGCATGCCAGATCTCACTTAGCCTTCCTGTCTAATTAGTCTTAAGTATAAGCAGTGGAGTCATTTTGTATTGTGTACATGTTTTTTTAAAGCAAACTTTTTGCTGTCTTTGATTTCTATATTAATTTGGAAAACATGCTCCAAGACTTAAATTTGTTTCAGATTTGCTTCAGATTCAAATTAAAGCACTTCACCCCCAACCAAAGAATTTGCAAGGGGAAAAAAATGGATTTGTTGACCTTATCATGACTGGATCTCATCCTGATCCAGTGCCAAATCTTTTTAGCATTGAAAGGAAGTAAAAACAAGAATTAAGAACTTTCTCTGATTACTGCTGGGATAGTAGCATTTCCTCTACCTGGAATGAAATGCTTCAAAGCAGCCATTTATTCAGGCAGTGTAATTTGTATCTCTTTTTACTGGCTGACTTACATCTTTTATTTTACCATAACACTTGGGCCTATGTCCCTCCCACCTGATTTTATTCACCTGAGAGACATGTCTTCAGAGAGTGCTGACTGATTGCTTCCTGGAGAGGAGGAGCAGAGTGTGCCTGGCATATTCCAGTGGCAATGCCTGCCTAGGAGATGTGTTATCTCTGTGCCAGAGCTCTCTTGCTAGCTTTTTCTCAGTCTTCATTGATTGTGTGGTATTCACTGAGTGTGGCTTTCCTTCTAGCTTCGTGTGACAGATTAGATAAAGAATGTAAAAATAGTACCTCAGGTTTTTAACTATAAATTGACCGACTAGACCAAATGGAAAAGGAGGAGATGGTGCAAAAATGACTGTTAGCTCTTTGGCTGTAAGGGTACTGAAGTGCTTGCCTAGCATTCATGTCTTTGAAAATCTGACCTCAAGGTAAATGATGCTGCACTGCACACAACCTATGCAAAAGTTAGCAAACATTCAGAATGTGTTTGGAAGATTAATAGTGTCATAATTTTCCTCACCCTGTGGGTGTTTTTTTTCCTTTTTTTCCCCCATAAAGCAGTGTTCTAGGGGCTCATCAGGCTGTGCATTAAATAATTGAGTTGTTATGCCAACAGGCTGTGCTAAAAGGTGTTACATCAGGGATTTCTTTTTCATCCCACTGTGCTTTGATCTCCTGCTATAAAGCAGAAGATCTAACAATGGAAACTTTTGAAGATGATAGATGAATTGTACTAATTCACTTTTCATAAGCCTTACAAAAAATGTCTGTCCTTATCAGTCAGAAAAGATTTAATAGCTGTTGTCTCTTGAAAATCTCATATTATCACAATTGCAAACTATGAAATTACTGTTATGAAATATTTTACTAGTATATTTTTTAAAGCTGTTGTAAAAGCTTTAGGATAAATTAATAAAGACGCTTCTTTGCTATAACCATGCTTTGCTTTGTCGTATTTTCTCAATAAAATGTAAAACTTCTTTTCAAGAGAGCACTGTGCATAGTGAATAGTTGATGTCCTTATTGATGTTAATTGTCCAGCTTTAATTTCATATCACTGGAATTCACTGAAACTGTCAATCCAAATATAGTAATTCCAAACATTATATATGGTGCTGAAACAAATGGTCAAAGCCTTGGCTCATAATATAAAAAAACACTGTAGCTGAAGGAACCATTGTGACAGTAAGCAGTGTGTAAACTACTGCTTGCAGATTTGGGGAGCATAAAATACGGCATCTTCTAGGAAAGAACAAGTGTTTGGGCTTGTCTCTGGATGAAATTCACAGTTCTATTTTCAGAATAAGTCAGTAAAGTTTGTGCAGTTTCCCAGGATTTCATCCAGCACAATCTTGCCCAATATATCTTTCATTAATTGAGCTCCCCACTTTTTTGGTAAACCCTGCTCAGAGAAAATTGTCAGCAATGCTTAGAATTATAAGAAGTGTTCACCAGCTCTAATTATATTTTCTCTTTTTTTTGCAATAGCCTTGGGCCAGATAATGCTTTATGTCGATGGCATGAATGGAGTGATAAATCATAATGAAACCATCCAATGGCTGTACACGCTTATTGGCTCAAAGGTAAGACTCTCAAATATTCTCATTTTATATGGTTTTGGTGTTCTTTTAATGCATTTTTTCATGCTTTTAGGGTATAAATAGACTGTGTGTTAGGCTCTAAAACATTCCATAATATTTTATGTGGAAATCTGGTCACACTGAGCTGTTACTTCTTTTCTACTGTTTTATACTCTTTTGTCAGCACATACTCTGCTCTTAAAAGCAAAGATGCCCTCATGACTGTCTGTGCTGCCATTGCATTTGACCATGGAGAATATTTTTTTGGTTTTGTAGTTGCAGTTCCCAAGGCATTTTTTGGAACCACTCTACTCACCATTCTGCATTGCTCACCTCTGCTGAGCACTGGGAGAGGACAGTTCAGAGTGACCTCTTCTTAAACTAGAATGCACAAGTTCAATTGGAAGTTACCTACAACAGTCATCTAGACCAAATGCCCGACAGCTTCACTTTATGAAGGTCGTTGTCCAAATACTTCTGACACACTGACAGGTTTGAGACTTTGCCCAACTCTCCAGTAAGCCTCTTCCAGTGCTTGTCCACCCTCTCAGCAAAGAAATGTTTCTTAATGTCAAGTCTTCTGTTGCCTGGAGAGCCCTTGAAGGCAAAGTCTGGTACCTGCCTGCGGGGTATTCTTTCTGGTCCCCACATATTGAGACAAAAGCTGAAAGCTGGAATATATGTAGCTTGGGTAGGTCTTCTCCAGTGGAATAGTGATTTATATAGTGCACAGTCTACATTTAAAGCCATCTTTGCTGGAATTTGAAAAGCAAGCAGAACACGGATTCTACTGACATGCTGTTCTGAGGGGCCATAGGATAGGTAAACCCACAAATGTACCCTGCTCCAGCCTGTTGGCTCTTAATGAGCTTTAGGAAGCTTATTAAGGCCTGCCAGGGGCTGCTGCAGCTCTTACCATGCAGACCTGTGCATAGATAGGTATGTATGACACAATAGCTAGAACAGAGTATGCTAGTTCTTTACAACTCAAAAGTTGCCATAGTTGGTGGAATTGAATCCATAGTTATAGTTACTAAGAAATTTCCAGGAATGTTTCGAGTGTCTGAGTCACAGAAAGTTGCTGTTGCATACTGTAGTGACATGGAGAGGCTGCTGGTTCCCCTTTTCCTCTGATAGCTCTCATAACACAAGGAGGAAGAGCTCGATGTCCCAGGAGTCCTTTTTTAACTAGAATTTTTCTACAAAGTGTAAACTTCACTGCTGCAGCAGATTGTCAAGTCAAAGAACAGATGTTGCAGTACTGAAAGAACTGATTTATATTGGTAGATAAATAAAAGTAATTAATTATGGTTATCAAATCTCAGGCTTAAAGGGCAGGCTTCATGACTGGGAAAAGATAAGGAGAAACTTTTCCCCCAGTGTAAAATGTTCCAGTGTTGTCTAGGTATTACTCTGAGCCATTTGTCCTTCTGAAACAGGGGACGTTGCCATTCCCTGGAAAAGCAGTGTGAGATGAGAGAGAAACCATTTGCTTCATATATAAATCTACATTTTCTATGGAACAGATAAAGGAGCAAAAAAGCAACAAAAATACTGCCATGTCCGTGACTATTTTAATTCTCTTAAGCACATAATGGGAATGGAATGGGAAAGAAACATGACTGTATTGCTACCTTGCAGATTAAATTCTTTCTAGATTTTCTTGCTCTGAGTACTTCAGCTCTTGGGTCCTTAAGCTCCTTTCTCCCTCCCCCATTGCCAGGCTGAATGATTATCTCCATGTCCTGGCTCAGTGCCTGTAGCTGAGGAATGCAGGCAATGTGCTTTGAATAGTTTGGTTTCAGGTAGCATCAAAGTTGCTTTTTCATTATTCTTTGACTGTCTTGGAGGAGATCTAAGTCCCTGTCTGTGTGCCAGAAGTTGACCGAAGGTATGGCAGGCTTACTGTCAGTGTGGTGGGATAACTGCTTTATTCACTTAAAGGTCGTTTTGACTTTCTGTGAAAAATGAAGCCCTGGAATTTGCAATGCACCTACAGTCTGATTTTCAGCCCTGCTATGCTGGTGCCTTTTCCACAGCAAAGATGAATAAAAATACGTTAACATTGCTGAGCGAAAAAGGAATAGTGAAACTGCCAATTAAGTCTTGGGACAAATCCCTCTAATAGGATGCAGGAGGAATATAGTTATTCAGCTGCCACAGCTGTGACACATGGTTTCTTGCCTTCTCAAAAGCTCTGACTGGATTTAATATACTTAGCAGTGGAGGTTGTTGAATCTGTTCCACAGATATTTTTTATTGTTTTATCAAAATCTGTAGTGGTTTTGCCCCTTCACTGTTGCTTACTCTGCTCTGTTTGCAAGGGGCTGCTGGCTCTGTCACCCTTGCTCACTTTGAGCAGTGGATTGTTGCATCAAACAGGTTCAGCAGAGCACCTCAGGGGCTGGCATGCTCAGCACTGCAACAGCTCTGATTTTGGTACCCAGCTCCAAGATCACTTTATGCACCCAGCAATACTTCTGTATAAAGATGGGGGGAAAATGTGGGAAATAAAAGTTTAAATTAGTGTGAAAGAACGACTCTAAGCAATTTATTGAAAGCCTCCCCGGACTTTTGCCATTGTATTCCTTACTATTGCTAATTCTGCTGCAGTTTTACCCTGCTGAGCATCAATGAATGCTTGCATTGATGGGTTATCAGAAGTTGTTGATAATTTTAGTGCTGTTATCTGTTTGCTCTGAATAAAGTTATTAGGGAGGCAGTTTGAGGCAGTTAGAATTCCAGTGGTGTGAGTGCACTGGCACTGTTGTCATTGTACCAGTTCAGAGGCACCCGCTGTGTCAGGGTGAAGAACTGAAAAGCAGGAACAAACTTAATCTTAGATGACTTGTTTGCTATGGCACGGAAAGAGCCTTTTGTTGCAGATTGGTATTATATAGGCACTAGGTTGGAAGCGTGATGGTAGCAGTACCATTGCTTAGTGATATTATGTGGAGATAAGAGCATTACTGGCACTTCCCAGACTCTTAGGCCCACTGCTGGTTCTTTGCAAGTTGTGTCCAACCATAAATGATCACGCCAGTGTGTGGCAGTGGGCTTTCATAGGCTGCCTGTAGACTGCTTTCCAGTCATCAGTGGCTGATACATCCCTGGCATAAAACATTGGCAGCATAATCCCAATGTAAATGCACATTACTATTATTTCATCATTAGTTATATGGGCAGCAATTCATCAGTGGTTCCCTGTTTGACAAAGCATTCAAGTATGTACTCAATTATGGGTGTATGATTACATGCTGTTGGCTTCCAGATAGCTTTAATACATAACTGAGGTCAGCAGAGAGCTGCTGCAGGCATGCAAAAGAGGACTATAGCAGGGCCAAGGCTCTAACCATCTTATATAAGCTACAAATTATGTAAATAGGAAGTATTGGTGTTAACCAAGTTTTCTTTTAGCATTTGGTGCTAGCATGGGACATTTGTGCAAGACAGCTTGATTCTTAGAAGACAAAACTAGAAGTTAATTGGATGTTAGTTAACAGTCCTTTCAGAATTGCTCCTTAATTTTTATCTTTTTTTTTTTTTTTTTTTAACTAACCTGTCAAGGATGCCTTAACTGGCCATGTGCTGTAGCACTCATGTTTAAACTTCACGGTGCCTGGGAGATGATATTTCACCACTTTCTCAGTGTTTCTGCCACCTATGTCTTACTACTCCTGCAGTTGGAATTTAGTTTTTGTGTTGTATTGCAAATATACTTAGGCTGGTTGTAAATGGGCTTTTTTATGCTGGCAGCAGGCACTGGAGCTCTTTGGTTGATCACTGGCAGGTAAATGGCAATAGCTCTAAGAAAATTTCTCTTACCCAAAAGAAGGGACACCAAGTTAAAGACGTGTGTATGTATTAAGCCATATTAAGTCCATAGAATGTATTTCTGATCTGTAGGCATGTATAAGGTTATATATATATATATACACACACACACATAAAATCTTTCATATGTGTTGGTAATTCCTCTGACCTAGTAAGAGAAGGTGTACAATACTTTTAGTGTATCTGTGCTTTAAGTCCTCTAGGACTAGCTATTGACTATTTACAAAAGTACATTCCTGGACCAAACATCTTGGAAAAAGCATAGGAGCTTCTCTATATCTTTTTATCTAGAGAAGCAAATATTTCTTTGCATCACAAACTCACAAGCTTTTGCCAATCCATCTTGGTTTTCAAAGCCACTTCTAAGGCAGAAAGTGGTCCAAAATCTGAGTTTAGTTTCACCTTTTCTTTCCCCCTGTTTTTTACTGCTCCTGATAATGATTATTTTTTCCCATTTGATGATCCAGACTGTTCTAATTTCCCCCAGGGGAGCTAAAGCCCCTTTTTGGCATTGTTTTCAGTGGAAAATAATCCATTTTCAAAGTGGTGCTGGGTAACCTCAGAAGACAGGGTGGAATGCTGGGCCCAGGCTGATACAACAAGGTTGATTAAAGATTCCTATCTCACATATTGTTTTAATTTTTTTTCCTACTTTGCTTCTGTCTGAGTCCTAGATTACAAAGTTAACTACAAACTTGAACTATCAAGTTGTTCCTTGTGCCTTGTGTGAACCTTTTGCTTGCTTTGGTATTGAAGAAATGACTTTCTGAATGTTTAAAGAGGTAATTCTTTCAGAAAGAATAAAAAAAAACCTATTTCAAAGCAGAAGGAAAAACAAAACCCAACACATTCAGATAGAACAATGTCATTTTAGTGGGTAAATTTGTTGATTGCAAAAGGAAAGTCACAGAATCATAGAACCATAGAATTGGTTTGCGTTGGGAGGGTTAGTAAGGATAATTTAATTCCAGGCTCCCCCTGCCACATGCAGAAGCACCTTCCACTAGACCAAGTTTCTCAGGGCCCTTTCAACCTGGCTTCAAACAAGTCCATTTGGGGCTGCCTTTTCTGCATGGTGCCATGGGCAGATTAAAGCATGCCTGTGCTTGGTAGTCAATTTTGAGAGAAATAATATTCACAAAAAACCCTAATTTTTTTTTTTTTTACACAGATGAATCATTTAAGGTATGTAGAGGTAGATACTCAGTCAAAAAGCTTGACTAAATTAGTGTCCATTTCACAAGTCATTTATACATGTGCTACACCGAAGACAGAAGCAAAGTTGAGAATTCCATAACTTGATCTTTTCCTCAATAAATTTCTCACCCAATCTTATGCAACTGGATTTTAAAGTGGGTGTCCAAATAAATATCAAAAATTGGTTTGTAGTAATGGACAAGGTTACAATTCTAAGGGTCTTAACAGATATGAATAAAATCAAAAAAATAGTATTAGTACTACCTAACCCCAAAGCATGTCGAATGAAATCACTGCCAACCTGGATGGTATGCCCTCTTGTTAAGAACCTTGGAAATACTAAGTATTTGGATCTCATTGAATTTTATGGCTGTATACTTTGAAAAATAACTGTGCGTATAGATGGTCTATTCATATGCCTGACTTTTGTGAGCAAGAGCCTGTGCTGTAGAACTGTCCTATGCTTTATTCTCAACGTCTTTGGAAGGTGATCTAGGAACTCTGGCTAATTAAAAGAATTAAGAATCCAGGAAAAATCACACAGCTTGGAGACCTGCTGTGATCAATTTTATGTGTTTCCTTCCCAATCTGCTACCCTGATGGTTAACAAACCTTCCTGCAGCTTCTGACAAATGAGATGCCCCATACAACTTAAGCACAGACTGTTTAGATTGGATCATTTCTCTCTTAACTTCAGCCACAACTCTGGCAAGCCTCTGGTTTTGTTCTGTTTTCAGGCCTCGACCAAGTAGAAATGTTAGCTGGGTACCAGTCTTACAGGCTTTCTGGTTCCTTTGCTTCCTAGAAATGTTCAGAGCAAAACTGAGATCTCCCCTCAAAACCTAAAATTATTGCAGTCTCACCCATGGGCTGCCCTGCACTCGAGATGTTGGGCTGTGGTGAACAGGTACAACTGCTTTGAGTTTACTGAAACCCTGAACATTCATCTCAGCTTAGCAGCTGCCTCTTATAGTTAATCTGCTGTGCATTTGGCCATTGATCTGTTGTTATGAAAATGGATATGGGAGGGAGAAATGAAATCCTGGCTTGACTGGAACTTCCCTATTTCCTACTTCTTGAGGTCTTGAGCCTATGCTCACCCAGGCCATCAGAGAGCTTTCTTCCTCTTTCACTCAGAAACTGGATCAGCACTGTTGCATGAACTGAGTTTATTTTGAATTGCATTTAATTAGTGCTTTGAAGATAAGGATCAGGATGTTGCAATAAACTTGGAATAGGATACACTAGCCAGCACAGACTGTGTTAAGCACTTGCTTTGGTCTCTCCAACTCAGCAGACAGACTGCTGTGAGTGCTGCTGCTCTTTACCAAACATATTTGTAGGTAGATTTCAAAGTCCTTCCATCAAACATAAAAGTAGTTGAGTCCTGCAGCACTAACTATTCCTGTAACTTCATCTGTTGCATTCCCTTACGAGTATTTTGAAGGGATGAATACACATTTTTCTGTGGTCAAAAGGAACTCTTGTAGATTAAGGAGATACTAGAAAACACACAGTTCCCTCACAAGATATCAGAGATCTGATTTCAACTTGTTTGAAGTGCGGAATGAGAAAATGTAATGATTAACTGCCAACAATGTAGCCAGTGCTCAGACACAACTTTTCGCTCAGTCTCATCTGTTCAAAACTGTTTAAGAAAGTGTCGGGTTAGAGATGAGTGAAATATGTCCAACTATTCCCAGAAAATACCATGCATCTATGCAGATGTACAGATTTCTGGTTGTGAAGGAAAGGCAAGAAGAGAGATAAAAAGCAAGAGTTATACTAGAATTAGGTGGGGTTAAAACTGAAAAGCAACCCTAAAGTCAGTACTAGCTTTTAGGATTGCCTTGTTCTCCCTCACTACAGTAGTTCAGTGTCACAGACCTGTTACCATTCACGTGTGTGAACAAAGTGCTGTGCTTCACACCCTAGCTATTAATATATATATACATTTGATAATTAATTACTATTATTATAACATCTATATCTGATATTAGCTCCTAGTGTTTTCTAACAAGCATTATGTCCAGCGCTGCAGTGAAAGGAGAAGGTGCAGTTGGAAAGTTTGTCTGTATTGGGGACTGAGACTAAAGAAAATGGAGCCTACTTATTCCAGCATGCTTGAAACCGCCAGCGGGAAATGTCTTTGACAATAAAATCAATTGCCTAACCAAAAGAAACAGAAAAATTAAATTTTCAGATGAAACAGAATGAAGAATTATAAGAGTTGCTCGATGGATAAAAAGATGCTAGTTATAATCCAGGCTTATGGTATAGTATACATATGAGAACTTTATGCATATCTAAATGCAGAAATCAACTTGGCCAGTATAAAGTACTGTGGTCATTATGACAAATCTTTTGGGACAGCTGTGTTATCATTTTTCAGGGTAGAAATATCAATAATCCTAACTCAGGAGTTTAATAAGCTGTATTTTCAGGAGTGTTTTAAAATTAAAATAAGCAGCTGTGTCTGCACCTTTTCTGGGAACACTGTTTCATGAACTCTGGTGCATAATGCTTCAGTTTCCAGAGTTTCCCATTTTCTGGTGTTGTTGCTCTTAGGTGTTATAGTGATTATCTTTTATGACAGTGGCTATGGTGCTTGGCAGAAGGCATTAGAAAGTAGGCTATTAGAAAGTTTAACTGAAGCAGCAGGGAAACTTCTTCTGGTGCACAGTCATTGAAATGTCACCAAACTCAAATTTGTTAGCTCAGAACTTTAGTGAAGGTCAAGTGATAACAGTTTTCTTAATCTATTTAATAGTTAAAATAATCATTCGCAAAATGTCCTGTAATGCTGGCAAATACCCTCTGTGCTCAGTCATTCCTTCTTGCCTTCACTGACAGGACCATATCAGTGGCATGTGTGGTACAGGAGATAGATCACTATGAAACATAAGAAAATGCCCTGAGATTGGCTCAGTTGGTTACAGCACAGTTCTAATAGCACCAAGGCTGTGAGTTCCATCCTTGAATGGGCCATTCATTTAAGAGATGGACTTCATGATCCTGCTGGGTCCTTTCCAATTCAGAATATCCTGTGGTTCTGTGAAAATGCACCATAGTGAATGGATGTTTCAACAAAGTACCAGTGCCTCATCTGAACTGTGTGGTGAGACCAGTGTAAGAAACAAACCTGGCATCCAGATCTCCTGAGACTTAGTAAAGTGTCTTGAATTTCTGGCAGAGCTTTTTGGTTATTCTGCCAGTAGAAAGCAGCATATGGGGATGGAGGGTTGCAGTGGTGATGCTGAGAAGACTCCTGCACTCCTATAGAAGAAAGGAGGGGGCCAGCCTTTTGCATTCTTGAGTATGTGTTAACATTCTGGGATTTTATGACTGTTAGAGAAAGGGCATTATGGTTAATTTTTACTTATTCCATCAGATTTGAAGAATGCAGGTATTCCATCCTTATTTTAACAAAGCTTTGGCCTCAGTTGACATATTTATCTCAATGCACTATGATATTTATTCTGGTACAAGCAGAGTTCAATTTATTCATAGGATGTGGGCAGGATGTTTTTGTTAATCACTTAATTTCTCAAACTGTTTGTAGTAAACTTTGTAACTTCATTACCAAGTTACTTCTTCCTCTCACCTCTATTTTGATGTTTATTGAATTGTTATTAAAGATGTTTGAGAACTGCACGCTTGCTTTTTACAGGATTTTGAGGAAATGCAAGGAGAGTTTGCATGGAAGTAGCAGAAATTCCACACAAAGTCTCTTCAAATGTTTGTCTGTGCAAGGATCTCTTACTTCTCCAAAAATATGACTTAAATCTGCTGGGTACTCTGCAGCTGCTGCTGTGAGATGTATAGGACCCATCTTTTTCTGCAGAATTGTTCTGCCTGATCTTCTCTCTGTTATTTTCCTAAATGTTCCTCTTTTTGAACAGAAACTGAATTACTATACAATTACTATTTTTGAATTACTATATAATTACTATTATTACTATTTGTTTTTTCTCTTAAATTCATCAAAATTTTCTTCTTAAATCAGTATCTGTCCTCGTTCCCACATATATAGTGCAGTAGTGGAATTCTGCCTGCAGGAAAGGTGGTATCCAACATTTTTTGCAGTGTCATGTAAACCAGATCTGAGACATTTCAGCCAACACAGCAGTTAATATACCAGTGTTTTGCTTGTAGCTTAGCCTGGAAGAATGGCCCAGATAGGGAGAGAGTTTTTACATTGGGAGACCCAGGCTGAATCCAGCTGCCAGGAACATTTTTGAACCAGTTTTCAAATCCCTTTTTGCCTTGGTCCCTCATCTGGAAAATTGGTATTTGGATTTTAGAGGCCTGGAGGAAGAACATAAGGGAGTAGAAGGACAGATTATATGTGAAGACAGATACATAGGTAAAAGTTGAACCTGATACTAATTGTTACCATATCTGCTCTTTTGGCATCACTCAAAAATGTTTGTCATTCTTTTATTTAGAGTAGTTGTTTTTTAAAGCAAAGGCTACTAGCTGAAAATACTTGGATAACAGAAAAAATACGCTGTATCAAAAATGGAAACTACCAAAGCACACATGATGGCTCTATATTCAGCGTGTAGTGCACCCCAAGGAACCTGTGAGGTGCAAGCAGCTCAGGTCCCTCACCAGGGTATTACCCAGGACTCGTGGCTACCTCACAGATTTTATGTTGGTCTCCTCAGTTACAGAACTTGCCCTTAGGAAGAAAAAAGTCTGGTAAGATGTGTGGACCTCAATCACTTTTCATAAGATCAAGATCAAAAGGAAGGTTCTTTGATAGGTTTTCTTTCTTCCTTTTTTTTTCTCTCCACAGTTCTCCAAGAGTAGTTCATACCATATAAAGACTTTTCAGAATAATTTCCAGCATACCAGCAGGTTTTCTAGCTGGCTCCCATGATACACTGAAATGAGCCTCATCTGGGCATGCTGTGTACTCTCTTCCCATATTCTGACCCTCTTTGATCACAGCAATTAAACAAGGAGTTCAGATGCTTCCTGGTTTGCCCCCCCTCAATCTCTTCACTGTTTTCCCTTTTTGAAGACCACATTAATAAAAAACAAGAATGTGATGTTCAATATAAAACATACTGTAAATACCTCAGCCAGCATGGAATTTTTGTAGATTGGTCCCTTTTATTTTTGAATTTCCTCTTCCTATTAGAAGACACACAACTGTAGTAAAGGTATGCTTTGCCTTTTTCATTTCCAGCAGTGTGTAACTGCTTCCTTCTTTAGCTCAGTAATAAAATTAAAGCAACCTCTCTGAAGCCCTTTTTCTCCATTGCACTTTAAATGTCAGTGTGGTTATCTAAGCATCTTATTGCTTTGTTTTTGGAGGGAAATGTAACACTTCTCTAACTTAGAGTTTGACTGCTTCTGCTTCCCCAATTAAGCTTTTCCTATGACACATGCTTTCTTATAGTAAAGAAAGAGTAAAGTGGGACAAGAGACTACACAGCTATTAATATATGGAGTTACTTCAAAACTGTTAATCCCTGAGGACTGTGTTTTAGTTCACTGTGTTTTCCTGAAGATACTAAATATATTAAAACTATATTTAATATGTGTCTGTTAAATATAGTGAAATGTTTTACTCCTTTCATTACGTAGAGAAGATAGAGTTTCACTTAAGTTTTGCTCCTTTGTGTCACAGCCACTCTGTGTGGTTTGCAGTGCTTTCTGTTCAGGTAATTTTTTCTTTTTCCCTTTCTCATCTGCAGTCAGGCTTCCACAAATGCACACTCTTCACATGTTGGGTGTTTCTTGGGCCACCCTTCCAGGCACTCAGGAACTTGAGAGCCTTTTGCAGTAAAAACTGTGCATGGCTGCAGGGGGAAAGACATGTTACACCACCTGAAAGTAGGTTTGCTTCCAGATCTGCACTGCTCAGATGGACGTCCATAATAGCTGCATGCAATAGCGAGATTTGAGGCAAACTTCCTTAGAATCAGGATATACTTCAACTTTTGTCACTAGTCTGCAAAATTTTCCCTTATTGTTCCTTGTCGTCCCTTTCTGATGAAGGGATGCAACGTCGATGCCCAAGTTCAGCTTTTGGCAGTGGAAGATCATACAGCAGAGCATCAGACAAAAAATTTCAATTCACTACACAGAAAGGTTGAAGGCTATGTTAGACACATTGTCATTTATTAGGGTGTCTTTTGTATAGGAACAGCAATGGCTCCAAGGGTGTGCCAAGGCATTGGGCCATGGGACAGGATCTGAAAACAGAGCACAAGATTTTCCTGATGTCATCATTTGATGTAATACTACGGTTACTCATCTTGGAGATTGTTTTGTTTTATTTCCCTCCTGCTCAGAAGGGTGGGTTAGGATTATTCATCATCTTTGGCTAAACCAATGTGAAGTTATGTGGAACAGATGGACCAGACTTACTTTACCTACAGATCTGACTAGTTCAGTCCCAGTCTGCACCATTTATGATACTGTGGATGTTTTAGCACTGGTAGCATCCTGCCACTAACCCAGTTATTGGTTAGCTACAGGAAAAAAATGAAGCCTAAACCAGCATCCTTCTCATTACTACCCTTTAAAAAGGGTGTTTTCCAAAGTTTTTGCAGTAGGTTGCTTTTCATCATAGAAGTAAGTTGCAGTCTGAGGGGGAAAAAGGGAGACATTTCACTCGTTGGCCCTCCGGGAAGTTTTAGTCTTTCCCTTTTCTTTGAAACCATGCTTTTGATTTGTGTATCTGAATTGATTTTAAATCCTTCTTTGTCAATGAAAATAGTTTGTTTAAATGGCCTGTATCTTTTGAACAAAAGGGTAATGAAAATTTTGAAAATTTTAGACCAGATATTAATACCTCCTACTTCCATCTAAGGCTTCAGCTTTCCTGCATGAATACATGCAGATGAAAGCTGATGCACTCATTTTCCCTGACTGCTCTGGAGAAGCAGCATCCTCAGGGGTGGCCACCACGTACTTGACAAGGGACCTGACAGGACACATCCTGTACAGCCAAGATACAGAAAACACTGCAGCTGTTCTCGTGCAGAAGGAAAAGAAAAAATATCAGTGAGGGGAATGAAAAAAGCAACTTGCCTTTTCTGCCTTAGAAAAAGCATCCCACAGCACCACCTAGCAGGCACAGATGGATATGAATAAACAGTGTGAGGACAGGACTGGGGCAAAATGCCTCTGGGAGAATACAATGTGGAGCAAGACTATGTGCTTTAAAACACTTATTCCATCTAACACCCAGCACAGGTTATTGATAAAAACTGAGTTGTGCTGTCCTTCCCTGAGGCATCTGGTATCCTTTAGTTTTGGATATTTGTAGCTTCACACAGCTAATGAATCTCTCTGCATGTCTAATGAAATGCATCCTCAGTTTTGGGGTATTTTTTGTAATCTGCAGTTTTTCTCTTTAACTCCATGTATTTCTAACACACCTAGTTTAATCAGAGTGATGGAATTACTTATCATGGAATTTTATGGTTTTGTCTGCAATCAGTCTGAGGTGCTGGGGAGGAATCACCTGCCTGCTGAGGAATACTGCCAGAGCACAGATTCTGAAGAGGCCAGCAAGCACATCCTCATCAGGGAAAGATGTATTTTAAAATAGTTAAGCTGCAGCTGCTAGATGTCTCTGTTTTAAAAGCAGTTGTTTTACATGTTTGTTTTTCTAGGGGGCCCAGAACATGGAGCTTTCTTTTGAGCTGCAAATGTGAAGTATTTATTTGTGATTCTATAGCAGCCTCCTGCCTCTACTTTGGTTAATTTTTTTCATCTCCATAGCTTACACAGCCTTTTAGCCTTCATCCTGCTATCCTAAACAGGCAGAAATGAAAGGCTCTGGCAATACCCACTTGTGGGAAGCTGTCTAGGAGATCGAAGGAAAAAGTCAGGGCTGCTATTAAAGACCTGCTTTCAGAGCATGAGTTGTAGCTGGTTATGCTGAGCTAGAGTAGCACTGTTTCTCCTGTGAATTGTGCTGTGAATATATGGGTTCAAAAAAACATGACTCAGTAATTAGGGAGGAGGAGTAGGACTTTCAGCTTGCAGAGATTTTTAGTTTGGCATTATGCATTTAGTCTGATCTGCTGTACTACTCAGAGGCAGTACAGAGAGATCTCTGGAAGCAAGGCTGAAGTCCAGTCCTTTCCAGGTTCTGAGATCTTATTTTCCTAGTTAAAGCAGGTGACTGTCTATCAAGACTCTTAATTTGCTCGGTAGCATTGGCAAAACTGATGTTATTATTATGTTGTTATTATTAATATTAATAATAATAAGAAGAATATTCAAGAACTGTACAACCAAATCCTTGTGTGCAAACTTAAAATAATTCTTTCAAATATTGTGAGACATTTTGCTCTTATAAAAGGAAATGTGCTTATGTACTAACTTGGTGGGGGGGGGGGAAGAATGGAAACACCACCAGAAAAACCCAAATTTTTTTTTTCTGGTGTTTCCATGGTTACTGTGGTAATATCTTTCATGCCATTCACATGGTTGTTCCATATGAGAGCCTACCATGAAAAACTTTCTAAAACCAAGTAAAATTACACCAAAAGAAAGAGTTCAGCTGGTTTATGTACTCTGAATAAAGTCACCTCCTCAAAACCTGTACTCCACTGCATTGAAAGGGTCAAATCTCAATTACATTTGCTTTTGTCTAAATCTATAGTAACTATTCCCATCAGGCATTACACAGCTACCGCAGTGCATTTCACTTGAGCTTTCTTGGATACAAAGGATAATGTTCTGGAGCAGTTTATTTTACTGCTTTTGTTAACTGCTGCCCCTTATTAAGGCATCACTGTATTTACTGATTTTGTCTGCAGTTACTCTTGACTTCAGAAGAAAGTGGAAGTAATCTGTTGTGGTTAGTTCAGGAAGAAGAAAGGGTTGGGGTTTTTTTGTTCCGTTCCCCTGCCCAACCCCTGTCCCGCAGTCTCCTCTCTGTCCCTCTGTACTGCTCCCAAAGAACTGAAACAACAGCTCAAAATTGATCTATGATGCAAGTCAAATCACTGCTGATTATGATCTCATGCTTCTGTGGGTTCAGCTCTTTGAATGACCCTGGCAATTACTTGGCTAAAAACTATTCAAGTCCCAGATGCTGAATAATTCTTAAATATTGCATCTGAAATAGTTTACATTGTGATGAAACAAAAACTGAAATATGTGTGAAAATAATGCCACAAGTAAAGGCACATCTCACTGTGCTACCTTAGTCAAATGTGCTTAGTCAAAAGTCTTTAGGTCCAGAACAGTGCACTAAGGGTTAGATGAAGAGAAACAGACTCTGGAAACTGATCCCTTGTCCTCGTCACTGCTGCTGCAAACCTACCTATAGCTTGGTAGCTACAGCCTTTTAGGAATATACAGGCAAATACCTAACTTCAGTTATTACATTGCTGTTTGGTGTTTGTGGTCACAGATGATTTCAGATGATGCTCTGTTGCACTTCTGAGGCTCTTTTAACCTCACTTGGGAGATAGGAACCTAGTCCAGTCTTGTCTTTGAGCTGCACATCCAGATTTCCACAAAAGTAGGCTGCAGGGAGACTACACATGCAGGTGGGTTAGTTCAGAAGCCCTGCTGGACCTCTCAGTTCTGACCATGAGTTTCCAAGCCTTGAATAGTTTTCATTTCCATGTTCCAATTCTGCTGTATAGAAAACATGTTTCTATCCCTTTCTGTCTGCTGTCAAACTAGACCCAAAGTGACCATTGCTGTTACTGTGGTGCTCCTGAGGACCTGAGACACAAAACCTGGGAGTCATTGGAGGTTCCTGAGTAAACCACTCAATATTCTCTTAAATGCTTGAGAAAATGTAATTCATTTAGTATACAATATCACAGATTTTTACTGTAATCCCAGACCACACTTGGTATCCAGAGAACTACATGGGTATCATTGCATAAAAAGTCTTGTCTTCACATGATAGATGAGCTGAGAACTACATTTTGGGCATATGTATGGGCATTTAAATCTTAACATACGCGAAACTGCTTTGTTATAGTGAAATTAGGTAATCTCTGTGATCTGCTGAAAATAAGTGTTAGGGATTTTTTGTCTCTTTCAGTATATGTATGTTTGGGAGCTAGTATGGGTGTGTGAGAGATAGGCAGAAAATAAGTTGCAAGTGCCATGCTTTGAAAAATAAAGAATAGTTAAAATATGTATTTAAGAATCATTATTTTTTTAAATCATGTTTTTTATATCTGTTAATTTTTAGCCACGTTTAATAAATTAGACACCATCCTGGACAACTAAGTGTAGGTGGCTTTGCAGAGAGCTGGACAGGATGATCTCCAGAGAGGTCCCTTCCAGCTCAACCCTTAAGTGAATCACTCAAACTTCCTCCTCTTTTTCCTGCTGTAGGGGTACCCACATACTTTTGCTTTATACTTAGAGGAAAATTGTAAAAGCCAGATCTTTTTTATGAGCTGTAACAAAGGCATTTGCTTTTGCTACAATTTTTGCTACAATTGGGATCTGGACATGGAGGTCAGTGAAGCTGAAGTTAACTTCATCTAATCTGCAGACCTTTGGAACACAATTGAACATGAGTGTGATTAGAGTTAAGTCTGTATTGTTAAGCCTTTGCCACATCGCCAGAAGTGTTGTGTGGAAACAATTCCATTTCTCTTATCCAAGCAGGAGTCTGAGGAGTCTTTTTCCAGCTCTTTCACCTTTCTGGGATTCAAAATCAACTGTACATATTTTCATTTTGTATGTTTGTTTGATTTGCTGTAAAATTGGGGGTGGATGTAATGAGTTTGGTTGATAAAAGTCATAGGAAGGAGGTGGCTTGAGACAGAGGAATTACATTATTTCTTTGAACATTGAGCTTTAGAAAAGAGAATAATAACTTAGAAAAGAATTATTACTTTAATAGAAGATCCCTGTCAAGAGAAGCCTATAATAATGTAATATATCCTTACAGTTGTCCACCTGTATGCAGAAGTTGCATACTTGCTAGCTCCTATGAAAACCAAAATTGAGAATATCTCCATCCTTGTTCTCTTCTGGCAAAGGAGGGAGTTAGAATAATATGACATTGCTAGGGCTGTGTAATTAAGCAGTGTCTTAGGTGATATGCAGAGACCTGTGTCCCCATAAATCAGGTTTCTAAATGGCTCCATGAAGTATTCTGCCACTCCCTTCCTACGATGTAGGAAGCTGGAAATGTCTAGTCTGTTACATTTTTGTTTTCATAATGAAGTTTTTTGGATTTACAAAAAAGGTATCTGGACTAGACTGATAATGAGGACTAGATTTGAGGATAGCAGCCTCTTCCAGATTTAGGACAGACAAACAGATGATTGCTGGAAAAATATGACCACTTCTGTTATGTTTACATGTCCCCCAGCTCTTTGGGGGAAAAGTAGCTTTATTTATTAACTTTATTTGGCAAGTTATCCAAAGGTAAATAAGTGTGTCTGGTTTTGCAGTCAAACCTCTGCTTCTGAATTACTTTTTATGCCTGATAATACTCAGAAGTTTGAGAATAGAGAAAAATCTGCAGTCTTTATGTACAGTGAAACAATAGTGCTTTTATAATTATATTAATATAGGTGGAATATCTATATCTATATATATCCCTTCTCTAGTCTTACTTTATTACATATTCTTTCAAGAAGAATTACTTGTGGTGGGTTTGCCCCATGGTTTGATGTGTGATATTTGTTCTTTCAACAGTTTTATCATTTCAGTAGTTTAAACCACTAGAATTTGCTTTTTGGGATGCTTAAAAAGAATAACCTGTTAACAATGAATTGCTTAAGAAAGTTGTTGCAATAGATAATATTTTATAATTAGGAATCTTTGTTGACATACTATCTTCAACCATTTCCACACACTTTATTCATAGGTTGTTATGATTTTGTGTTTTTGCTGCTGAAATGTTGTCTATAAGATTGTGCAGTGTCAGGAAAGGACTGCTAACCATATCATTCAACTTAGAGTTGTTTTCAGGCGAAGTTATTTAAACACAAGCATAGTTTGGGTATTTATTATGAGTACATTTTAATGAAACTGTTGAAAGAACAAATTTCACGTGCAGAAAACCACAGAATAATAATAGAGTAGTTTTCCACTGTACTTGCAAACTCAAATATTTTTTTCCCCTAGGGTCCTTGAACTCAACCTTGATATTATTTAAACAGGACATTTCCAAGGCCACTAATTCTAGCAAGTTGTTTCATAAGCAGTAGAACTAATGAAGCAATTTGTTATCTTTGTTTTCCTTCTTCCTTGCTTTTTCCTTGCCATCCCACATGCTCTTGGAGGCTCCGTCCTGCTGTGTGTTCCATGCCTGCTGTCTTTTGTGCAAATGGCAGCCTGCAGCATGGCTGGTGGTGGGCTGAGGACTGTGTCCCTTTCAAAATGACTGGAAACTTCCTTTTCTCTTATGAGCTTACCAACTTGGGGTCTTTTGTAATGCCTTTTTCAACTTGAGTAGGAACATAACTCCATTACTGTCAAGTGTGACAGGGCAGTGGGCATATAGATCCCACAGTTACAGGAGAGAGTCCAGAAGTAGGCAGTGGGAGGGACAGCACAGCTGCCTAAGGAAACAAGGGTGAGAATGCTGTGCTCCTCATGGCTGTCGTGTGTTTCAGTGGGTTTAATTTTTTAAGAGGCTCCAAGAGAAGGTACTCTAATAGTTCTGTTATTTCTCTGTTTTCTTCTGGCTTTGACCATAATTCATTCATTTTTTTGGTGATGGCTTTCACAATCAGGGACAGGGTGATCTCTGAGCTCTCCTTGAGCCACTCTGCATTGGCCAGGACGAAAATTAACATCCTGAAGAGAGTAGAGTTTTGATATTCTACTTTGTACACAGTTCCCATATCAAACATACTGAAGCTTGTGAAGCCCTCTCTGCTGCTGTCATGAGGAAATCTATGGTCACCAGCTATATAAATGAGAGGATAGAGAGTGGGTCTTGGAAGAAAGTAGTTTGCTATGGAAAATTTATGTGCGGCAAGTGAACTTCCTTCTACATAATTTCTAGTCACTCAACAAAATTATACAGTAGTAATTTGATCTTAAATCTAAAGACTTAATTTGGAATTTTAAATATTTCTGAAAACACACATTAGTCAAATATTTACTTGGAGGCTTAAAAGAAGAAATAAGATGCAATGTTAGATCTTATGTTTGCCTTTAAAATGTACAGTACTTTAGCTTTTCTGTACCTAAAATGTGATCAAACACAGCATGCATCACAGAACTGTTGCACTACTTGATTAATTGTAGATGACTTTCAGATCCTTACATGCTTTGCATGAGATACCTTAGTAATAGGTTATTGAATCCCTTCTCTCTTTAAAATTAATTGCCTTTTGTCTTGAGTAAGGTGACTTTGTATTGCATTAGATGTTTTTTCAAACCAAGATGTCATTCAGCAATATAACAAAAGCTAAAGGAGTGTGGTATGAAAGGGATTTCAGAGCAGGGAGTGAAGATGAAGTCCTATCTGCAATTAAGTTCATAAAAACTCTTTTCCTCTCCCATTTTTTTTTTTGTATCACAGTTAAGGAAATATCAACTTGGCCCTGCCCAAGGAAAAGAAGTTGCTGAAACTGCCAATCTCTCAAACCTTTCCCATTGCCAGAGGTTCAGCCCAATGACTATCTGTTGAGGATAGCACAGTTCAAGGCTAAAATCATACATCAATTTAGGGGGCTGGTGGGAAAGCTCTGCATGTAACTCCTCAGTCATAAGAAAAGAAAAAAAAAAGAAGACATGCCAAATGGCCTTAATCATATTTCCCCTATGCAGGCGCACAAAACCCATTCTTGTGATCCATTTCAGTTTGCAAACTCATTTCTAATGTGGAATTCTGATGCTGCATGGCTTCAAATCTTGTTGTTTATTATCTACTTACCTTACTGTTACCAAAATATGAAATTTCATTATTGCCTCTATTGCTGAACATATCATCAGGGTAGTGTTCAATTTTTAATTTATTCTGCTGATCAGAAGCACGCATTTTATTTAATAGACATATGACTAATTCCTTAAGACCCATCAGGTCTAACTGTGACTTACAGACTTTAGGGTCATGGATTTGCTGGAACTACCAAAAAATGGCCTAGTCAGGCAGTATGTTTCCAGATGCTAAGTTGTGTTAGAATGACATTGTACATATCATAATATATTGTTGCTGTTGCTTTTGCATAAAGCTAGTTTAGCATGTACCCAACAGAGATTTTGCTATCTAATGAAAGGAAAAGACTTTACTAGACCATCTTGCTCTATGATCCATAACAGGAAAATGCTAGAAAACTGAGACATAAATAAGGTGCATGTTTGTAGAAGACAAAAAGAGAATAAAGAGGTCTGTTCCTTATCATGTTTGATAGCACGTTACACACAAGCATGAGTCTAACCAGAAATTGGTTCTCATGTTACTGTGGTTTCTCTCAAGCTAAGTGTTTTATACCTTATTTAAGATAATTCAATCACAATCTTTATCCAGACAGAGAAGACAGTGCTAGAGGTACTGATAGTGTTTATTTTCCTGGAGTCCTAAAAGATGCCAGTATTTGGGAATGGTTAATAAAAGAATCAACAGATGATACAATGAAACTGCACTATTTAAAGAGAGAAGGAAAATTAAATCTGAGGGTAAATCTTTACAAGTGAAGCATAATTCCTAGTCTGGACAAAGGTTGATGGCAAATTTCCAGTGAAATATTTTTGGTTTGTGTTTTGCAATGGAAAAAACTAAAACTTTAATTGAAACCAAACCCTTTTGTTTCAGCAATATCTGAAAAAGCCAAATAGAAAGGCATTTAAAACTGTGTAACACCTAATAGGCCTGTGGTTGGGCCCCTGACAAAGGTGCAAGGACACCAGCTCAGAAGTCACCTGAGGGTAAAGAAGTTTAATCCTTTTATGTCCTATAATCTCCAAGTCCTACCCTGTCCTCCTTTCTAGCTCAATAATTACATGTGATTTTTACACAATGAATAGTTCTTGTGGGAGACACTGGGGGGATTGGCCTGGTCGTAGGGGGGAAAAGCACAATGAGATTGCTCTCACTTTGTGTGTTGTCCTGGAGAGCTCTGAATGGTCTTTTATTTATCCTGTCATAAAACAAACAAAAAAAAAGTCATTTTAGACTACTTTATGGGAGCAGAAAATCACTTCCCCACCTCTTCAAGATTGTCATTGATATTCCAAAAGGAGGAGAGGGGATTACTCAAAAAAACCCTGTAGCATTTCATGATTTGTTCCAAACACTGCAGCCTCAGGTTTATTCAAACAGTGTCTGTCTGATGTGGCAATTGGTGCAAGAGAAATGCAGCTACATCAGTAGTTCATTAGAAGTGACTTAATACAGGGCTGATTTCTACCCCAAACATATTCTTTCAAAGCTCTCATCAGAACTGCATGTATTCATCTGAGTGCCACTTTGACCTGCAGTAGGCTTTGATTTGTTGTATGAGTTGCCTACTTCTGTGTACAGATGTTTTTTTCGTATTTCCCCCTTCTTCTTCTGGACCATTATTGATGGTGTACATCGTAATTTCCAGGCATGAACCTTTTTTTTTTTCTTGTTGACCATTCACTAATCACTATTTGCTCATCCCTGTGTTTTGTTGGTAGGCCAGATGAATTTCTTTTTAATGACCTTCTTTCTCTTCATGTCAGAAGTCTCTCCACAGATAAATGACAGATACACACCACATATGTAACAGTGTGCAGAACATGTAATCATTACCCAGTATGTTTGCGAAGTTCTGAGAAATTTCATTTTCAGAATAGTAAATGAATGTATTTCTCTGCCATTCCTAACATTACACATTCTGTGGAGGAAAAAACCTTAAAGAAACATTCAGAATAAAAAGACTGTTGTTTAACTGATGGTTTTGGAGCATCTTGCATCTAAGCTTATAGGGGTTTTCAACTCAATCTAATTCCTTTCACAGCTTCAGTCCTGAGCTGGCAAAGCCCTTAGCAACAGTTCATTTGCCTTATTTAAGCGTCCCTCTTTGAAGATTTGAGCAAAAATGGCTGAATATTAAAATGCAATCTGGCATTGTTTTAATATAAAACTTACAAAAATTGCTTAAAATATAGATATGGCATCACGGGCATTCTTATTTGTTCTATTGGTACACCAGCCCACAGGAACATAGATTGTTTAATAGTTAAATTCCTAATGATATAAAATGCCTAGGTGTTCACAGTATTCAGTACGTAGAATGGGGGTTATTCACATGCTTTGTGCACACTGTATTTAACTGTTGCCTCCCAGCTTTGTGATCCTCCCTGTGCGGTGCATACCCTGTGACTTGGGCAGATGCTGTGTCTCTGAAAAGAAAGTGTAGGAATTGGCACCTGTTCATTGTGATCCATCAAGCAGCTTTCTGGGCCCTAGTACATTTGAATTCTTTCTTCCTCTGGTAAAGGAAGATTACACTAATTTACAACGTTTTGTTTGGTATTCTGTAGTCATTTGAATTTCTAAATTTTCCATCTTTAAAGATGCAGCTTTGAAGTTCTAATGGAAAATAAGGGTGATTGGAAGTTCTTGGCATAGGTGACGCAGAAGGATCTCATTCTTGTGATCATTCCTGCTTTCAGGAACTATGAGTAAAAAGGAACTGAATTACTAAATAGACTTGTCACCTGTTTTTGGACTGAAGTAACTGACCTCAAATGTCAGTTTTGGACAAGAGAGAGACTAGAAAGAATTTGGGTTGTTTCTGCGTTCTGTAAGGCATTTGCAAATCCTAGTATTAGGGAGCTTCAAATGTTTTACCCTCTAATGTCTTTCCCCTTGCTTGTTTGGCACCTCAAGCCCCAGTTTTGTCTGGGTTGTGTAAGCACTCATATTTCCAAAGCTCTTGCTGTAGCTGCTAAGGCTCTTTCCAGTGTTTAGCCAGCCCTGCATGCTTCTGAGACAGAGGTGGCTCTTCCTGCTTATGCACTCAGGGCTGGAGCTCTTGGTTGGCTTTCTGCAGTGCAGATGTGGGAAAGGTTCACTAAGATGTTGAATGCAGCAGAGACATTCTTTTACATAAATACGGGTGGACAGCATGTGAAATACTGAAATTACATTGTCGCAGAGATTTCAGAAAATTTAATTTAAAAAAATAGTGGGATGTCATAGAATCCATAGAACAATGGAAAGGTTTGGGTTGGAAGGAAGCTGAAAGATCACATAGTTCCAACCCCTCTGCCACTGAGTTTACTTCCACTAGACAGTTTACTCAAATCCCCATCAAATCTGGCCCTGAAAACTTTCATGAATTGAGCATCCACAACCTCTCTGGGCAACCTGTTTCAGTGCCTCACCACCCTCACAGTGAAGAATTTTTCCTAACATATAACTATGATCTCTTTCAGTTTAAAGCCATTACCCCTTGTCTTCTTAAAAGCTGGGAAAATTACAGGTGTTTCTTTTAGCATCACACCATTTGATTCTGTCTACTTATTCTGAATAAGAGAGTATGAATTGGAGCAGGCGTTAATAATGTGCCTTTGTGTGAATGAAGGTCAAACACATCTCAGGCTGGGCTGAGGGGAGCGCAGCCACCGAGGTGAAGGAAGTGCCTCTCCTTCTTTGGTGCTGATAAGGCAGCATCAGGAGTTCACGAGTCCAGTGTTGGGCTCCTCAGTATGAGATAGATACTTACCTACTGGAGCAAGTTCAGTGAGGCTCACTATGATGGTCAGATGGGGTAGAGCACATGCTATATGAGGAAAGGAACTGGATTTTTTTCACCTTAGATAAGAAAGAAAAATCTTATCAGGGCCATTCCAACTTAAATTATTACTCAGAGATTCTCTCAAGCTCACTATTTATATTTCCTTTTTTTGATTATTACAAAGGAAAACAATATAATAATAATATTGTATATTATAATATTACCATATAGTATTAATATTTATTTTATATATTTGTTGCTTATTATAATAAATAGTGTCTTTATATAGATCCACTATATATATATATATGTATAACATCTTTAGTTTTATATATATATATATAAAACCTTCCATTCCAGCAAGATCTTTCCTCCTTTTGTGAACAGAAGGTAATTTTATTCCCTTGGAAAACATGAAATTGAGTCGAATTGCAGGTGCTGGTGGGATGCCAATGGGCTCTTCCTGCAGCCCTAGATCTGAAGTTGGGGGCATCTTTGCACCCTACAAGAGAGAAGGGTTCCAGCTTCCCTATGCACTTCTCCCAGACAGGCTGAGCACTGGTTGCACTGGGTGTTTCTTTAGCTGCAGCTCTGCCTGGCTGTATCCTAAAAAAAGGATGAGTACCTGATCTACAGTAAATCCAAGTCTGCACCTGGATTAGGTTTCAGGGGATTTGGCTGGAGTAAATCTTTATTTAAAAATTCAATGCCTATTTCTCCTTTAAATTTGAATAGCGTAAATCTGAAGTAGCTACATCTCCCCAAGTAAAATATTTTTATTCAATTTCCTTTTTACTTTCTTCCTTTTTAAGATGAAAAATAATTGAATCCGGAATGTTTCAATCTGAACTCTACAAATATTGCTTTGGTCTCTAAGTCAATGAACTTTGTGACAACATTCCTTGTAAAGGTTAAAGCCTTTCCAGACAAGTGATTAACAACTATGATAAGCCCTTCCATGAGACATGAGTTTTGCAGCCTGTTGTGTGGTATCCCTGTCTAAGTCTGTAATTGTCTAAATATAAAGAGATAAAAGGGAAAGGGATTGCCAAACTGCACTGTATAAGGTAAAGCGAGTCAGAGGGAAAAGGTTTATAATTTTTCTTCTTCCTTTTACATTGCTGGCTTGTTCTTATCTTCAGCCAGAAGATGCTAACATCATTTCCTCTCTATAAATTGGCTTGCACATGATACAAAAACACAACACGAACTTTATTTTCTAGCTTAATAGAAGTTCTGATGCTTCACTGTTTGGATATTCAAGAATTCTGATTTAATCTCAGAACTGTTAAAACATTATTTTACCAAGCCAGTGAGTATGCATATTGTCTCAGTGAGCCTTCCTTTTCAACTAAGCAGTAATATTTAAATGGAATTTGGATTTAATTAGAACAACCAATGTTTCCAAAGGGATAGTAACAGGACTTTTTTTGATCTAGCATATCTACTTCTTTTGTTGCCTTTCTAGTCCTGTTTGAAGTAGAAGTGTGATTGGTCCATGGGTTTTAACAAAACTGTGACTATTGAAGCAGATTCAGAAAGCAGTTGTTCCCCTCTTCAATAGTAAATGAGTACCAGGAAAAAATCCCACACACAGTCTTAAAAGTTTTCATTAAGTTTTTAACAGCGGTTCAGATTATTTGTGATTCACCTGCTTGTGAATGAAATATGGAATGTGTTTCTATTGCTCCCATTGCTGTGCCACCTGGGTAAATCATGTGAAATGAAATTACAGTGACTGGCAAAAAGTCCCATGACTTCAGAAAAGGAAGCAAGAAAATCAGTGAACAGCTGCTGTCTTTTCCTGTATAGCAATCCTCCAATTTTGAGATTGTTATTTTATTTGCAATCTAGCTATATAATTAATTGAAAAGTTATGTCGTGCAAACACATTTCAGAACTCACACAGGAAGCTGTGAGGATCTTTGGCAGTCAAATAGTTACCCACAAATGGGAACTTAGATCCACAGGTGGTCGCAAAGGGAACATTTAACAGATTGGACAGCATATGGGAGGCCACATTAAAAAAATTCCCTGTGCTTCAAATTGGTCCTGCTGCCAGGTATCCCTGAACAAACCTTTCAGAGACTGCTTGGTGCCAGAGTGGATAACTAGAGCTGGTTTTAGTGTATGTCAGGCTCTGGACTGTTTTTGTGTCTGGGTGTGACAGGCTATCAGATGTCTCAGAGGGGTTTTGGCTGGCTGAAGACTTCAGTTTCCTGGGGCAGTGCAGCTGCTCAATGACTGCCTGCTCCTGTCAAGAAGCACTGTTAATGCAGTTTAGAAAAGCACTGCAGGATGAGCATAAAGACTGTGTGGGTCATGGGTAGCTAGGTAAATCCTCAGCATAGGCATTGTGCAGCTTAGTCTAGGACTGCAGTGTTTTGCCTTTCCCCTTGCCCAAAGTGTCCAGAGCAGCAGGCAGGCTTAAAAGTGCCCACAGGAGTCCCAAATGCCATTTTCTGTTAAGCAGGAAACAGCATTGTTTTAAATGCAGGTTTTCTCAAAGCTAGTGTTTGTGGTGGTGCAAGAAGAAAGCAGCCATGGTATGCACCTTCAGTGGAAATCACATCCACTTCCAGGGCTGATTAACTCTTTTGTGAGGAGCTGGATAAGCTCTGAAAATTTGCAGATTGACAATCTGAACTTAGAGTGTTCTTCTAGGACCTAAATTGTAAGCGAAACATAGCTTTCCAAATCGCTCCTTTTCTCCAGGACTGCTTCTGAGTGGCATTTATTCCTTACAAACCATCTGCTAGCTTGTGAAGCACAGGAAGCTGATACCTGCAGATAGCACCTGCAATCAGCCAGCTTGAGCCTTGGTCTGGTGCAAGTGCAGTGGGCTGCCCTGAGGCTGCTCAGGGTTTGCAGCATGGCAGGTGCAGAGGGACCAGCTCCTCATTGCAGCAGCTGCCATGGCCTGCAGGCAACAATCTGAGCAAAGGTACTGCCAAAGGTTCTTCTTCCTGGAAAAACATTTGCAAAAATAGACTTAAGCCTGGTGTGTCCCCCACTGATTGCTGTCAAATGGGCACTTATGGGAACTTTGCCATGAAGGACTTCTGTGAGAATTCATCCCATTGTCACCACATGGTCAAGGCTTGAGGCTTTAAGAACCATCAAAAGTAATATCTAAGCTTTCCTTTCTAAGGAAAAAAACCCTAATCAGATTGGTAGATAGTATGTAAGTACGAAGTATCTTAATGCTAGAATAGTTTATAGTAGTCTGGTATAACTCCTATTTACAAAGTAACTTTACAAAAAAAAGTGGTGACTTTTTGGAAATTCTTTCAGTATGCTTATTAAACAATTGAACTTGATTCCTAAGAGAAATGTCATTGCAGACCAGTAACACCATGGGGTTTGGTTTGCTGTCAGGTATTGGCCTGACAGGCAAATATATGGATGTACAGTGCAAATGTGGGGAAGTGATTTGTTGTGTTATCAGGTTTCAATTTCCTTTAATTTGACTACCCCATGTATCTTTGAAGTATCACTGCAGCAGTACAACTGCAAATTAGACTAACCAAGGGTCTTAAGGGACCTGGTCAGTTTTGTCACTGGGATTTCCTGGCTGTCAGCCCTAAAATTCAACAATTTGACAACACATAAAGCCTGAAAAAAGCCTAGATTCAACAGCAGAATATTTTGCATTGCTAGTAGTGCCACTGGGGGCATTAAGCTCAATTCTACATGAGTGGGTAAACCCCAAGAAACTAGGCAATTAGCTGGGATCACTGTTGACACTGAACTGTGTTAACAGCAGCAAGCTGCGTTTTAGCTCATTACCTTCAAGTGAGCTCCAGTACATCTCCATGAGTGGCTGTGTGAGCACAGCAGCTTGAGTCTATGCCTGTTGCACTTGCAGTCTTTTTTAGAATATAGACACAGTCACTGTCTTGTGACCATGTGTACATCTATGATATTATTAATAATTTTTTTTTTGCTTCTTAGGATTTGTGTTAAGAGGACTTGAAAAAAAAATTGGAAATGGGAATTAGTCAATATTGACAGAAACGGTATAGTAATCCATTATTGAGATTGAAAGAATGGCAAATTTGAGCCAGTATCAATTCCCACAGTAAAAGCCTTCTCAGTATGCAGAGCCCTGACTATTAAAAAATCCTCCCCTCAAGTAAAGAGTTGTTTTTTCATGTACCTGATCATGCCAAGTAATCATACTTGATTATCCCTAAAAATTCTTATTTAGCTCTTTTAGTCAAGTGATCCTCTCTGGAAATGGGAGCTCTGAGGTGAAATTGATAGAGTTTGACTATTGAATTCTAGTAGATCCATTTTACCAATGACGAGTCTTTTATGAACACTCCCTCCTAAGGATGCACAAAAACCTGAGTTTGAAAACTTGCAGGCAGAATGCTCAGTTCCAGTAAATCACACATTTTGTGACAGGGTGGGATAATTGGAGATTAACCACACTTCCTCCTAAGTTGTGTTTACTAGTGGAGATCAATCTATTTAATAATTTAGGGATTAAACAGTAGCATTATAAGAAGAGAAGAAAGCATAAGGAGGAAATCATCCCATCATCCAGCATTTTGACAGGATTAAAGTCTCAGAGGAGAAGGAGGAAAAAAATGTGTTGAAAAATAAAGAAATATATGCTTTGTTAGCTCAATAAGTTCTGTATATATCAAGCTTTGGGCAGCAATGTTGGGGATATGCAGAGGTAGGATGTTCACCCTTTTGTTACTTGTGGCAGTATTAATACTTCACTTGCATTCATTATCTGCTGGGGATTCCCTAGGAGAGCACTGTCCAGTGAATGAAATTCTCAGCCAGCTGTTTATCTTCCATTTTCAGTGCTGTCACAGTTTAATCTCTTCTGTTTGTGTGTTACTACCAGATGTGGACCGCTGGGCTTGCCTCTTGCCCAGTGTCATTTCCCACAGCTGGGAATGCTGTGGTTTGGAGAATGACAAGTCTCATTCTTTTCTTCCAGTTTCGCCTGGTGGTAAAGACAGCACTGAAGCTGCTGCTGGTGTTTGTGGAGTACACAGAGTCCAACGCACCACTTTTGATCCAGGCAGTATCCACTGTGGATGAAAAGAGAGGTAAGTAGCCTTACCAGGGAGTTGCAACATCCCAGCACCACTGAGGTCAAGGTAGCATTTCATCACTGCTTTCAGTGGTCCTAAAGTTGCTGTCATTGATGCCTGCTTTGTCCAACATACCTTTTATTTCTTAAAAGCATGTTTTAAGTATTCATATAATTTAAGGTTATTTTAAGAATTAATTATAATGGGAAAGTGAAGAGTGAAAACTGAAGAGCTCCTTTACCTCCTGGGGTGCCAGAGTCATTGCCCTTTCCCTGCATCCACATGCTAAGTAAACCCCCCCTCCCCAATATCTTCCGACTCAGAGGCTCCTTTGGGCAAGACCATCTTTCCACTTCCTTCTGGGAAGCAGCAGTCTGATTTAGAAGAGAAAATGATATCTAATCAGTGTAATCCCTTTGAAGAGAAAGACGAGGTCAGTAATAGTACAGGCTTTATAGTAAAAGCAAAACCATCTGTTGTTACATTAAAATAAAGCCCTTGAGCAGATATTATACTATGAAATCTGTTGCCCTTCAGGCTCATGAAAAATACTTGAATATGTATACTGTATTTTTTACAAATAAATAGAACAAAAATGGTTCTTTCTTGTTCTTCCCACAAAGCCATCACTAAGCTCCTGGGGCATTCTCTCTTGATGCAAAACATTCCTTTGCCTCAAGGAGAGTTTTTGAGGTTAGGAGATCCATTGTTGTGGTCTCAAACATGGAAGTTGAAAGCAAGCTTCCCTCTGTGGAGCAGCTGCCTCCATACTCAACTTGTCTGAGAGACTTGATATGGTAAAAGTGAAACAAGAAAATGTTGGGGGCTGAGGAGAAAGGTGGTGCCAGAAATAGAAAAAAGGAGCCAGATTTTGCTTTCAGTTATCAGAATGGGTTGAAAAGAAAAAACCCAAATTATCTCTTATAGCAAGGAAGCAGGCAGGGGCAATTCAAAACAGCAAATTCTGAAGATTGGCTTTCTGTTTTAAATTAAAAGCAGTAAACCTTAAAATGCCATAAGCATAAATATGATTATAATATTCATGTACCTGTGAGCACTGTGACTCCTTTTTTCATTCTTAATATTTCATCAGCTTTCTGAGCTCACTGGCATTCTCAATGAATTCAAAATGCCTTATATCTACTAACATGTTAGTAAGGTCATTATTAAAGAAAAAGGAGAAACAGAGTATTTCCTTCTCTGTCTGTAAAGCAGTCTTAGGCAATCATTTAAATGCCCCAATGTAATAAAACAAGTAACAACACAAGACTTGAAAAAACTGATGGATATGGGCTAGATGAGCATATGTTAAGAGCATAATGAGAGGTTTTACAGGAATTCTCATACCTGTGCTTTAGTAGATTATTTTATGAACTCTTGCAAATACCTTAACCCAAATACCTAGTTTTTCCTTCTTCCTAGTTTTTTAAATTATTTTCATTAAGCAGTTGTACTTAGTTCCTTAAGAGATTCTTTTTCTGGTTTTATATTTAGTTCCCTTTTTAGGTCATCAATATAATAGAGTCACAGAGTCACTTTGGTTGGAAAAGGCTTTTAAGACCATTGAGTTAAAACATTAACACAGCACTGCCAAGTTCATCACTAAACCACGTCCCTCAGTGCTACATCTGCATGTCTTTTAAATACCTCTGGAGATGGTGACTCCACCACTTCCCTGGGCAGCCTGTTCCAGAACCTGACAACCCTTTTGGTGAAAAAAATTCTTCCTAATATCCAACCTAAACCTCCCTTGATGCAACCTGGGGTAATTTCCTCTCATCCTGTCATTTGTTAAACAGGAAAACCGCCACCTGGCTACAGCTTCCTTTCAGGAATTGTAGAAAGAAGTAAGGTTCCCGTGAGCCTCCTTTTCTCCAGGCTAAAGAACCCCAGCTCCTTCAGTCACTCCTCATAAGGCTTGTGCTTCAGACCCTTCACCATCTTAATTGCCTTTCTCTGGACACTCTCCAGCACCTCAATGTCTTTCTTGCAGTGAGGGGCTCAAAACTGAACACAGGATTCAAGATGAGGCCTCACCAGTGCTAAGTACAAAGAGACAATAACTTCCCTGGTGCTGCTGTCCACACTATTCCTGATACAGGCTAGAATGCCATTGGCCTTCTTGGCCACCTGGCACATGCTGGCTCATGTTCAGCTACTGTTGACCAGCACTCCCAGGTCCTTTTCTGAGGCTGCTTTCCAGCTGCTCTGCCCCAGCACTGCACATGGCTGTGCACCCATGTACCAGGACCTTGCTGATTGTCATACAACTGGCTTTGTCCCATTGATCTTCCCTGTCCAGATTCCTCTGAAGAGATTTGTTGCCCTTCAGCAGATCAACACTCCCATCTAACTTGGTGTCACCTGCGAACTGACTGAGGGTGCCCTCAGCCCCTTCATCCAGGTCATTGATAGCAATATTAAACAGGAGTAGCCCCAACATTGAGCCCTGGGGCACCCTAAGAGTGATCATCTGCCAGCTGAACTGAACTCCAGGCACTACCACTCTCTAGGCCAACCATCCAGTCAGTTTTCTACCCAGTGAACAGTGCACCCACCCAAGCCATGAGCAGCCAGTTTCTCCAGAAGAATCCTGTGGGATACAATGTCAAAGCCCTTCAATTTTAGATGTGCATATGCTATGTTTTAATTTATAATTTTAAATTAGTGGCCTATAAGTGACAAGTACCTGCTTTTAATGACTGATGAAACAAAGCAGAAAAAGAGAAAAAAGCAATATGCCTTTTCTTGAGCCATTGTCATAAATCTTGCAGGTATGTAATTAAGTTCAGCACTGCTTTGATAAAAGTTCGATGTTTCATGTACATACAAGGTGATGAGATATGACATAATTCTTCAACATGTGTAGCACACATTATTAACTTCTAGAACCCCATATTAACTCAGCCTGGTTTCAAAGTGATCCCAGCTGTGGTTTCTATGTGTGAATACATCCATATGCAAACTGGAGTGCAGAGATCCATGGAAGTACTGGCTTTACTCTGAGGTACAAGCAGACCATTAATGAGTAACTGCATGGCCCTCGTCATGTAGGAATTAGCTTCTCCTTGCACTTCCATTTAGCTCCTCCCTTCTCCCATGCTTTTTGTTTCAGAACTCTAGAGGAATTTGGTCTCTTTTCAGTTTAAGCATATGATTGCAAAGGCTCTGGGAAGTGGAGCTGGCATTGTACTCTGCTGTCTAGGGCTTCTTTATCACAATCATATTTTAGGATAGAGATTAGAGCCAAATGGCCTCATTATCTGTTCTTAGCTTTTCCTGCAATTTCATTCATAGTTATATTCTGCTAAATTAACTCACACACTGTAGGTATGATGGAAAGATATAAGTTCATTCAAATATAAATAGGCAGAAGTACAAGATGTCAAGGTCTTTACAAAAGTATCTCTACCTTTCCAGACTATAGCTGCTGGAGACAGACACTCTCTAAGCTGATGGCAGTTCTCATGCAAGGTTCTGCCCTTGTGCAAGATTTTTCATGCTTTATACAAACTCTGCAGCTGTTTTGTAGTTCTAGTGTCAAGGTTTTGTGTATGACCTGAACAAAAACATTCAAATAAATATGTAAAAGCATTCAAAGAGGAAACTGAGAAAAGACTGAGACTTAAAACAATGGGCAATGTCATTCTAAAAGTATACTGAATTAATATTTGCTTAATTGTTGCAGCCTCATTGTTCTTTCTCTATACACCATTCATGGTTACTCATAACCCTGCAAGTACTGTCAGAGTTGAAACTGCAGCCTACCTGTCAGAATAGCTGTGACAAAGAGCTCTTCCAAGTGACAAGCCCCTGAAGGGCAGTCAAGCAGTTCTCATTTTACCCATTAGGAGGCAGGAAAACACACAAAATTCAGTCTCTGGTGCTTCACTTCACTGAGCCTGTTTCATCACTCCCATTGATTTTGCAACAAAATCTTACCCATCTGCTCCCAGAAAAATCACTGGATTCTATATCATCAATCTTCTAGATCATCATTTTTCTACATCAGGATCTGGTGAAGGAAGACATTCACCTGTTCCCTAACTCGAATCAAGAGGAGGCAGTACTATCAATGACTTTGGCAGACCTACTCCAATTTGTACAAGATGAAACCTTTATTTTCAAATGTAGTTTTCCTCATTATGATCTTAATCTGAACAGGTCTCTTTTCACTTTACGCATGCTGGACTGCACAGGCTCTGGAAGGGGGAGCTCTGAAAGGGGGAGCTGAGCTGGATCTGTGTATGTCCCATGCTGTATGGATCATAGGTTGGAAACTACAGATTCTCATTATATATGTGGAAGAATATTAACCCAAGGACAGCAAGGCAGTAAGCTCATGGTGCAACTTCCACAGGAGAACTGCCTTATCCTGGGTGGGTAGTAGATGGCCTCACAGCTATTTCCACGTTCACTTCTTGGCTGTTCAGATTGAGATCAAAATGGAGGAAATAACATTTGAAAGAAAGGTTTAACCTGGTACAAACTGGAATAGCTCTGTCAAAGTTATTGATAGTACTGCCTCCTCTTGACTGTAGTTAGGGAATAGATGAAGAATTTGGAATTTAAGTCTAGACTTTGGAAGTTTAGTAGCAGAAGCATAAAGAAAGCCTTTGAAAGATAGACGAGCTGTTACAGGGCTGCGTTACTAGCAGGTGTGTCCAATCGACAATATTTTTTAAAAATTGTATTCTGAAATAAAATAGCAGCATTGCTAGAAGAATATTATATATCATCCTTGCAGGAAAACAGCAAGGTGACCATGAAATTATTATTTTATGATAATGAAGAATTATTGAGAGATTCAGGGAACAAATAAAAACAAGCACATGGATGCTGCCCAAAATATTAACCAGGATTGTTCGAATAAGAGTAGAACCTGCCTGCAATAACAAAGGACTCTCACTGAATAATTCAGTGGATTAAATAATTATGTTTTTATGTTGTTATCAACTCACTGTTTTGCCAAATGGCATTATTGTGAGTCAGACTTGCATGGTCTCCCCATTTTGTTTCTCTTTCCTATTTCCTTCCATTTTTCATTTTTTTTCACTGAAAACCACAGGAAAACATTTTTGTAGTGAGAATATCATTCCTGCTGATCATATATCATTTGCAAGCTGAGTGAATTTGTTCCACATGACTTTTGAACATATACTGCACAAAATGTCTGGCAATATAGAGAATCTGGTAAAGAGGTGTCTAGCGTATTTTCATTACAGACATGTATTTGAATTAGTATTTAATTAGGAATGCATATAGATACATCTGGAGATCTGAAAGTGAATCCCCTTCCTCCTTTGATTTTGCTTAAGATAAAAAAGCCCTGACCATGTAGTAAAGATCAGAGACTGTCTGAGGGGGAAGAAAAAAAAGAGAAATATTGCTGTCTGCACATTCACTTTTAGACAGGTTTTGCTACACAGTGCATTGCCATTGCCTTGAAAATGCAGATCCTTGGTTAGCAGAGATTTTATGTCTGTGTAGCAGGGTACCTATCTGATACCATCTGTAATAAGCAAGGGCTGTTACAGGGTAATACAGAGTTTAGACCTTGGGGTGACTGATCAGTCAGCGACAGGTGGCTGTGATGGCACGTTTGCATTTTTCTGCCTGATTATACTCAAACTCTCATCATCTGTATGGTGTTCAGGGGATGTGGGCTGTTGGAATACTCTGCATGTTTCCCTCTGAAACTGAAAGACTATCACAGTTATGTTGTGTAGATAAATTGAGTGTAACTCGGGGCTAAGGTTAGCTCTCTGCTTGTGGTGACTGGATTTATAAGTCCAGCTCACCTTTAACTTTATTCTAAACAAACACTGGATTGCAGTCTTTCATTATTTATTTCAGTTTTCCTAGATAAAATTTGGTACATAGAGCCATCTTGCCATTCAGTCAAGTGAGATAGGACAGTTTTACAAGCTACCTTCCACACAAGAGGGTGAATCTGGGTAGTGTGTTGCTTGCCTGATGTTTTTAGCACAATAACTCACTAAACTGTTTGGGTTTAGGTATCAGAGAAATACATACATTCAAATCAACATGCAAATCAAGCAAGTAACTAAAAGCACAAATTTTGACCTTTCTTAGTGAAAAATGAGAGAATCATATCTGAAAGTTCTGTAGGTGGGTTTCCTATTAAAGTATTTTGGGAACGAGCCACAGCAAAATTCTTTTCCCTCATTGATCGTTTCTTTTGTCCAAGACATATAGCCTGTAATGTGAGAAAACTGTTTCTCTGCCACAATGTTTTGTTAACCTGCCTTACCTTAATGCAGCACAACTCGGCAATAGCACTAGAAACAGGAGCAGCAGGCACACTGAAAGCACAGCACGTAGGTCGCTCCTGAAGATTTCAAAGCCTGTGTGAACCTATGATAGGCTGGGTAAAATTCCTGTCACCTGATTTTCAGAATTTTGGTGTCAGTCACTCTGTGATAACAAAGTACAGTGTGCTGTGCTCCCTTTATCATCAAGGGAGAGAAGCTGGTGCCTTTGTAGAGAGTCCACCTGCCATATTTTATATCCCTGCAATAGGCTGGACTGTAGTTTTCACTGTCTACGTTAAATTTACTCTCAGGGGAGCAGGAGAGACTGTAGACAAATCTGTCGGCTTGAGCTTTCACCTGGCCACATATTCCAATTTGTGCCACTTTGTGGATGACTAGAAGCTTTTTATGTAGCTTCCCATTTTGATCACCATAACCAAAGTTTCTGCTTTTCCTCTAGGAGCCAAGCCATGGTCCAACATCATGGAGATACTGGAGGAGAAGGATGGGGTTGATACGGAGCTACTGGTTTATGCAATGACCTTGGTTAACAAGGTTTGTTTACTTTGTTGGCATGACTGGTGCAGATAATATTGGTGTTCTCAATTGTGTAATGAACTTCCCTGTTGAGAGTATGTGATGGAAGAGACCTGTCACAGAGAAGCTGCAGGACAAGCTGTAATCAATCAGCACACTCCTGTTACTTGTGCTGCAGCCACCCAGAGGCAGCAGCCAGGAGCAGAGGTGTTATTCTGGGGGATGTTGTGTGGAATTGTGGTCTGACACGGCTCCTCTCCCAGTGCTGACAATGCTGTGCTAAAGGAAAACACGACAAAGTAACTCAACAGATTATCCAAGGGGAGAAGGAAAGCAAGTGCTGGTGAAAAAATCACATGCTCACAAAGGCTTGTATCATGCACAGTTTTCTAGTTCATATAGTTTAATTTTTTTTTTGCTGTGATATAAATATGATTAATTTAACAGGTCTGAGTGCTAGTAAGGGTGCTTCTGCTTAAAAAAGTAAGGTTACATTTTTTTTCTGATTTCCTTATATTTTTTGGTGACTGGATTTATGAGTTATAGTTTTGCAGTAAAGTCAAATATTTTATGAAATATTGGCTTATGCTATTGGGAGGGAGAAAATAGAAAGTTCTTGAAAGTTAGAAATTTATAATTGTAAATTCCTTAAAAATCAGCATCTAGTCACAGACAAATTGTAGGGGGAAGGAGTACTAAAATTAATGATTAATTTTTTTAAGAGCAGAGAAAGCCAGCATACTCTTGGCAAACAAAATAATTGTGTGGTTTATGGTTATACTTAATAGGGCAGAGTATTAGGAAATATTATTATTACTTATTGTATTCACTTGAAAATGCTGATTTTGTTTGTGGGGGTTATACACCAAGCTGCCAGTTTATTGGGCTCTTGGCTACATTATTGGAATTGTGGGTTGCTTTTTTGTTGGATTTTTGTTAGTTTTTGGTTTTTTTTAATAAAATGATTTCTTAATGGCAGATATTTTCCAGCAAATATGTCTGAGAAGGACCAACCTTTCCTGGTGATATTACTGATCTTAGTGTACTTATGCTTAGAGTCACCTTTGCTTCTGATTCCACAGCAGTAAGGTTCCTCTTGAGTTTAAAAGACCACCTCACCTTACTGCTGTACTCTTTCTGAAAAGCATCACCAGTTATATATGCTTCTGTCTGTATCTGCTATTAAAGCCAAGGTGATCCATCATTAATGTCTCTGCTTTCCACCTTGTTTTGTGTACTGATTCCTCATTCTGAGATAGTTCTCTTCATCATTTGCACAGTTGTAACCTACCTCGTGTTTGACTTCCTCAAAGGTTTTCCCTGCTGATGCTTTTATTATCCTATAGTTGATTCCATTGGTCTGAGTTTTTCAGTACATTTAAAGCTATTTTTAGGAGGAGGTAGTTCTTTAAAAACATCCAAAAAGAAAAAGCATGTCACAGTCAAAGAAGCAAGGCAGTTATGAAGATCAAGGAAGAGAGGAATCCCACAAATCCACACTTATAATTACGATCTGGCTTATGGGCAGCTTTATGATGTTTTTAATGGGATATTTTTCATGATTATAGAGAAAACAGCAAGCAGCATGTAACAGCTGTAATTTTTTTTTACCCCAAAGAGAATACAAAGAAGGCTCAGATGGTTTCAGCTTCTCTAGACAAGGAAATGTCAAAATTTTCAGTGCGGGCAGAGTCCTCATGAAGGATTTGTCTTAAGGAAGCATGTCTGTACTCTTTTTTTCTTTCTCCATGTATCCATTTACAGACTGTGTTCTTTCCTGCTCCAAAGCAGAAAACATATCTGCCCAGACATAAGAATTGCTCTAGTCCTTTTATCTTCTCCCTCTCTTTTGTTGATGCCTAACCAATTTAGTTATGCCAATATTTTATTAACCCTCTCTTAATTTGTGAGGATTTAGATATTAATGAATTTCTTAGATGAGAGTGATCCCAGTGCAGATACTTCTGGTTATGCATAGTTCCAGTATAACCTTTGTTATTTTTCTTGGAGTAGTTAGAAATTGAATTTGATATGCTTTAGGCTCTGAAAGTGAATCTGTGAGTGCAATGACAAACCATGCAAAGGAAAAATATTTTATTGTCCAGTTCTGGTCAACAACACGCAGTGAAAATTGGATTTACGCTGCTGTGTGATTTAAAATGATAATAACCAATAAAAGGCTGCTGACAGCAGCAGTTGACAGTAAATACTATCTTATGCTGCTGTTTTTCCAGTCTACAGCTTGCCTTACCTTGGATTTTAAAAAAGCTGTACTTGAAGGTGGGTGATCTGCATATCAACATGAAGATAATTTCCTGTCATTTTAGGAAGTAAATGCTCAGAAGATCTGACTCTTCCTCCACTGTTTTGCAGATAAACATCACATCCTACTGTGCATGAAGGCATTTTGGTCAGAATAGTTGCTCTCCATGTCTTTCATTTGCAACTGAAAGCCTCATAGTTGAACACTTTTCTATGATAATAGTTCCAAGTCCAAGTTAAAGTTCCACTGAATGCGCAGTATGAGGACTTCATTTGCTGAATCCTCAAAGTTTTACTCAATGCTAGGTGTCAGTTTAGGAAGGAACAAAATAAATGTGGTACCTGTTTTCAGCACTATTCAGGATGTTTTAGTTTCATAGTCTTCAGTGGGTTCTAAACAAAATGCTGTCCTCAAAAGAGAGAAATTTCTAATTAAAGCCTGAACATATAACCTTAACACTTAATTGATCTTTGTGCTAAGAATTCCTGTTGTGGTGGATTTCACCAGTTAATAATCCTGTAATGACTGAAGAAAATGTTGCTGTGTTGTGTTTAATTAGAAAAAAAAAAATAAAATGTACTTTGTTGGTGCACATATTTTAGTGGCTTACATGACAGGAAAGAGGTGCTTTAACAAGACAGCTATGTCAGCTGCCCATTTCTCTCATTAGTCATGTAGTCATGTAATCCAGATCCATTTTTCTGAATGTAAAGGTTCTTGGTGTAGGGAGGCAGCCTAGAGGGGCTCCTGTTTTCTGCACTCTGCTGCTCAGAGCCACCTTGGAAAAAATGGGCTCCAGAAAAACAGCATTCACAAAGCACAGTTCATCCCAGGCATGAGAGGATGTAACTCTCCTTGGAGAGAGCCTGGGTTTTGCATCTCTTTGCCTTGCTCTTTCTCTCCTCTGCTGGGAATTTAGATAAATTACTTAGCTAATTGAATGGGAGAGAGGAAACTACTTCAGAGTAAACCTCTCTGATGAGCTAATCCAGAAAATCTGTGTTGCTTCCAGCCTGCACTCTCAGGTATTTTGCAGCAGCAGCTCTGCATAGACTGGTTCCTGTGGCGAGGGATGTCCTTGCCCTGCAGGTAGGTGGCACGGTGTGTTCAGTTGTTTCTGCTCAACATGTGCAGGATTAAACTAGTCTTTCTGCATCATGCATAAAGAGCAGTAAAAAATCAGCACAAACTGACTAGGAATCAGTAGCAAGCTGGAATAGGAATTAAGAAGTCAGTGTACCTTTAATAAGACTTTTTAATTTGAAAGGGAGCAGAGGAGTCACTATCTCTGTACAAACCAATTTGTGCTCAGGGAAGATGACTGTTGCTGCAGGTGTGGAGGACAGTAAGCACATGGTGCAGGATATTTCCTGCTATTCTGACATCACACGGCTGTGCATTGGGCTTTTTCTTCTTAAGGCTAAACCTAAAAGAATCAGTAGGAAATGAGCTTTACTCTTTTAGCTAAGCATTTCGGGGTTTTTTTCTCCCTCTTTGCTTTTATCCCTGTGTTTGATGGTTTAACATTCTCTGTTCTTTAAGTCTGCACTTGAATGCAGCCAGAAGGATCCATCTGTGTGTTTTAAAGACCTACATTTTCCATACTTTTTTGTATAAAATAACAACATTGATTTGTTTTGCCAATTTTTCGTTTTTCTGCACAGTGCAGAGAGTTGTTTGTTAAAAGCTGTGTCACTTGTTTTTTATTTTCTATCGGTGTCTCTAATCCCACATCATGGGTTTTACTTTATTGAAATCATACATAGCCCCACTTGCCACCCACTTTTAAAATCCTTTGTTTAATTCTTTTCAAAACAAACAGATTTAAATGTTTTTCCTTTGATTCTTAGACGCTGTCAGGATTGCCAGATCAAGACTCTTTCTACGATGTGGTGGACTGTCTGGAAGAGCTAGGCATCGAAGCTATTTCACAGAGACACTTGAACAAGAAAGGAACAGACTTGGACTTAGTTGAGCAATTTAACATTTATGAGGTAACATAACATGCCCTGTTTTATGCATCTTACAGCTTGTGCAAACTTCAAAGCTGAGAGGAGGGGGGGAATGTAACCTAGGTGAAATTTGGTTATCTCTCCTATTTTAAAAGAAAAACATCTGGTTGCTGTAAGTATTGTACACATTTGTATATGTAACCTGCTATGGCACATAGCTGCCTTTAATGCAAAGGCATTTTGTATTAAAGCTGGGGCATAGTCCAAGGCAAACCAGCACATTTACTAGCCTCGTTTCTGCAACTGCTAGTTGCACATGCTGAAGCAAATAGAAGTTCTTCCCATGTGCAAAAGTGTTCAACTCATCAAAAAGGCTCGGCTGAGCTCAACTTCACAAGTACTACTTGTTCTGCAACTGAATATCCAGCAAGTCCGTGTTTAAGAGTTTACACTGGACCAGATCCTATGCAGTTTGCAGTAATGAGTGACTCCACATTTGCCACCTAGGTATAAAATAACTTCTTCTGAAGCATTTATATGTAGGGGTAGGAAATTCAGTTTCTTAATAATAAGCCTTTTTTCAGATTTTGGGAAGTGTTGGAGGTAGGAGGTTTAGGCTGAAGTTGTAATGTAAATGTGAATTAGTGTTCTCATATGAATAAGTTAAATTACTTCATCGCGGCCTAAGTCCAGCGAAAGATTTAATAGATTTGATTCTCCATTTTCTCCATCATTTCTACTCCCATGCCACTTCACTTACTAGCAGAGTTAAGTTAGCAATGTAGGTATTATACACAGCAATTTCTAGGAAGAGCAAGAGAAGGAGAGGGCTCAGTAATGTTCTTTCTTTTTCTATCGTCGGAGGCATCATCTTATAGCAGCCTTTTTAAAGTGTAGTGATTAATCTTAAAAGGATGGATTGGTTTTTTGTGCGTGCTGCACCCACTGAAAGACTTACTTGCAGAATTGGCAGTTGACTTAGTTGCTGCCAGCTTTTTCTTTATGACCAAATTAAATTTAAACATGTCTTTGCAGGTTCTTCCTTTTATCTGCCATATCTGCCAATCCTGTTTCTTACCTGAAAAATCTGTTTTTCCTCACAGAAACAGATTTTACACCCCTAGCAGAGATATCTCACTTCCCCCTTTTTAAAAAAAAAAAAAAAACTTCTGGTAAGAATTACCAGAGTAACAAGACTAATAGGAACAATAAGATAGGCATTCTTCTGATGGCACACATCACCCTTTCTGTACCTCTGCCCATTTGAGTGGATCTTTCTCTTACAATGATTATTTCAATGTTAGGCTGCATTTCAGATGAGAGTCATTAGATACTACGTTGTTTCTGCCAGGAATCTCTCTCCTTGTTTTTATTAGAGGTAGTTCACATTGGCACATCTGGGGCATGCAGCAGTTTGAGATATTTGGCATTGCACCCATGCTTTAGTCCTCTGCTAATTCCAGCACACTCTAGATGGTAACTTCCACTTAATCACCACAAGTGTCATGTCTGAACATGAGAAGTGTTGAATCAGTCAATGCATGGAGTTTTTTCCTGTTAACTTCACTAAAACCAAGTCTTCATCTAAGTATTTTGGAAGGATATAAAGAGAACTAGTTGTCCAAGACTGCTCAGCTTCCTTGAAAATTCGGTCCCACATTAAAGAGAAGACAAACAGATTAGGAGGCACATAAATATGTTGTTACAGGTCCTGTAATTTTGTATGCAAGACATCAGTTTACAATTCCATTGTTAGGGCTGCCACACTGCAGTAATGGATAGACAGTGACTTTCAGGGATAGCTGTAGAAACAGTGCTGCTAATTGGAGTTAATCATGTTGAGACCAGGAAATTTTTAAGCCTAGGTGAAGACCTGTGGTAGCTGAAGGGACCATGTCAGCCTTCTTCCTCTCTTTCTCAGGTGACACTGAGGCATGAAGACGGAGATGAGGGTGCTGAGCCCCCACCCAGCGGGCGCAAGGATCGGAGGAGGGCAAGCCTCGGTGCCGGCGAGCGCAGGGGGCTGGAGCGCCGGCGGAGCCGCAGGCACTCGGCACACAACAACGTCAAGAGCACTTTATCAGCCCCTGCCAGCCCTTGCGGGCAGTCCAGCTTCGTGCTGAGCCACGGACAGCGTGTGGAAGAGCTCAGTGAGAGGTAAGGGCAGGAGCTGAGGGATATTCCTTTCTTCTCCCGTCGCTTTCTGCTCTTTGCATTTTATTAAGATGATAGGCTTTTCTTTATCGTCCCCTTTTCATTGAAATAAAAATGAAAAAAACAAAAGCATATTCGGAGTTAAAACACCAGCACAAAAAAGAAAGGGATTTGTGGGTGACTTACCTACATTGCTAACTTGTTTGGAACCATCCATCCTAAGGAGACCCAAACCACACAACATAGAGCGTTTGGTAATGAGAACTAACTCAGCCTAATTTCATCCATTGACAGATTTTATATTCACTATGTTCACATAACAGAAGATTGTAACAAGAGCATGGTAACATTAATTCAGAGCTATTTGTCCTGTGTATGTTACAGTTCATTCTTATTTTTCTTCCTCCTTTTCATTCCAGCATAAATATTTGCCTTTGAGGCTACAGCAGAGTAGTGAATATATCTAATGTTTTATAATTAGCAAAAGAGAGGCAGTAATGGCTAGCTGAGCAGCAGTCTGCAGCAGTGGAGTCAGTTCAAGATGGTGTCTTTGCCAGTCCTATGATGGTTGGCTTGGGCTGTGTGTGCTTAGGAAAACAGGGAGCTGCAGATCCTCAGCGTGTCTGACTGCTGCACAGGAGGGCTGGAAGTAATTCACCACAGTTACATGTCTGATCAGCCTTCCTCTCTTTGATGTCAGTGGAGTGCAGCAAGCACTGGTGGGCCTTCAGTTATCTAATGTGTTCTACATGCCTGAAATTTCAACTAAGATGAATCAAGCTCTGAGACTGGCTGTTGATTCTACAGGGAATCTGGCTGACTAGCTCAGGTGGTGATACATAAAAGCTGCAGACAGCAAAAGCTGGACACTGTCATCTCACTGCTGAAGATGCAGTTTGAAAAACTGAAGCATGGTCTGTACAAGAGCATATCTTGTATTAATTATAACTTTTGGGAAGTTCATTGAAGGTTTCTCTTGATTAGCAGGGGATGTAAACTTAGAGCCTTAAAATCCTATGTTGCATGTGAAGCAGTCCTTCTTGCAAAGAGACCTGGGTTGGCTAAAGTTTAATGGGTTCTGGCAATATGAAAATGTAAGACTCCAGATAACTGAAATAGTAGTTGAATTAAATTGTTGTATACCACATACATAGAACCTTATTTTCTTTTTCTTTTTTTTTTTTTTTATTTTGGCATTTAACAACACATTAACACTTGTTTTCCATCACCTTCCATGGCCTGGTCTTTAGTGGGCTGCCAGCTGAGAGCCCCATGCTCTTACAGGCTGATAACAAGGATGACAGTGCATTTGAGGATGAGTTTAAAGCATCTTCAGAGTGAGTACAGCTGGGAGCTTCAGCTGCTCTGCATGGGATGCCTTGTGCATGACCTTGGGCCCTGCTTCAGGACTTAACAATATGACTGGGAATCTGTAACCATGAATGTAAAGCAGATATTTATGGCTATATGATTTATATGATTTTTTTTTTGTTAAACTGATGAATTTGGATTGGAAATGAGGAGATGCTTCTACTCTGCAGAAGGGAATTGTTCATTCTCTTACTGTAAATTAAACTAATAAAAACCATCCAGGACAACAACTTCTACCAACATGTTTTCTCACTATTATTGTGGGTGCTTGCTAGCTTTATTTTGCAGGCTTCAATAACTTCTGATAAATTTGTGTTTGAGCTAATTTTTAGTGGGAATAGAATAGAGGGAATAAAACCACAACAAATCAGTTTCAGAAGCTCTTTGAAATATTTTTTACCCAACATAACATAATTTCAATAATCATGTTACTTTTTTGAAAAGAAGTAATTATACAGTTCTGCTCCACACACTTTATGACAGTGACATATTTTAAAGCATAATTTAAGCTTAAATACAAGAAAGAAATCTTTCTCTAAGCAGTGAATTTTAATTTTGTGTTGCAGTTATCTTCTGTAAGACAATAATTAAATTCTCTTCAATTCCATTGGAATGTCCAACTTGCTCACCTGGCTCTGTAAGGAAACAGGCATGCAATTATGAATGTGTGTAATTCTGATCTTTACTTTGCATATTAGTTAAATAAAAATACTGCCTCAGCCCCCACCCCCATTATCCAGTCCTCTTAGCAAGTAAAGGCAGGGAATTATTTGTAGCTAGCAAATCAGATTTTTTTTCCCATGGGACATTACAGACTACAAAGTAAGTTCAGGATTTGAGGATGCAAGTTCTATGCTCAGTGAAATTGTTTAAGTTACCGTAAAAAGAAGTTAGTCAACTGTTGGATCTTCTGTAATTCTCATTTTTCTGGTAAAGTGTTTCTGGTAAACAAGCTTTTCAGATAAGCAGATTCTGTCCTTCACATTTTTAGATTCATTATCTGCCCAAATCTATAGTTGTGGTCGGAAGAGGAAAAACAGCCTTCCTGCTTTATCTTATTCCAGTAACTCTCAACTTCCAGTGAAATAGTCCAGATGTGTGCAACAGTATCTCTACACCTGATAGCTAAATTGAGACAAAAAAAAAAAAAAGGAAAAGCCTAAAAGCCTTATGGCTTCTCCTCATTAATGTTTAGGCAGAAAACTAGTGAAGTTGAATGTGTCCTTTAAGGTTTTTACACATTTATAGAATTTGAATTAGACTTAAATGGAAAAAGGTTTTCTGTAATCAGATTTTCAAATTTGAGCATATGGTCTTCAATGCAAGATATTTATGGGTTTAAAGGACTTGAATAGATTGATCTTGTGGCAGTTTGCATTTAAATTTTAAAATCCTATCTTAGAATATGATGCAGGCATCACTTGATTTTGTCAAAAGAAACACTCATTATGACCCTGTTGCTTCCATTGTTAATGTTGTAGAGAGGAATCTATACAAATGGATAAAATTACTTACTACCTCTGTAAATTGATAGTAACTTCTGTTCAGCCACGAAAGAACTGTCTCCTACTAAGGACCTTTTAGTTCATAACCCTGGTTCCTCAGGAGAAAGGAAAAAAATTTGGCAGTAAGTTTCTGCAGTGCTCTGTTTCCCAAAAAAATAGATACAAAATGGATTTCAGTCTTTATTCCTTCACTACATTTTCTTTCCCAGTAGGACTTGTAACAGTACTAATGGTAATCTTACTGTGTTGTTCCTGCTGAAAGCTCTAAACTTTGTGTGTGGCTGCAGATGTCTTATGTCTGGTTTTACAGTAGATTAGACCCAGTGGAATTGCTTCTGATGAACATGGTTAGAGATTGAAGTCGCACTCATACACTGTACTAAATTTTATTTTGGGAAATATTCTAGGTTATTTTTGGACTTCTGTACCAAAATCAGGAGAAGGTTCAAGTTCTTTCCCATCATTCTCCTTCCCACATTATTCATGTTTCTTTTCTTTCAAGCTCATCAGCTGTTTTGGCAATGGCTTTGCTTTTGTTTACCACATCAAACAGGTTGTGCACAGTCATCTGCTTTGTGTCAACCGATAAGTCTTCCAAAAAGAGAGAAATTCGTGGTGCCGGTAAAACAACAAAAAAAAGACAATATTGGCCAAATTCTGTTCTGTCTCACAATGCTCTATATCCAGAAAAGTTGTCTGAAGTCAATGGAGTTGGTCTGATCTATGCCAGGCTAATTGAGAGCAGACTTTGGGTTTTGAGCTGGGAAAAGTTGACAGTAAATGCTAAGGGCGACCAAAAGGAAAACTTGCAGGCCTTTTTCATCCACTTGGCAGCCTTTTTCCAAACTAAATGTATTGTTTTTTCGCCTGTGGTTCAAAACAAATAAGGATCCAAATCTGCTTTGTGTTAAAATAGTTTTCATGGAGAGCAAAGCTCAGCCTGATGTGGCTGTTACTAAATAAGTAAGTAAAGAAGTTGATAACAGCTACTAACTAAGTAAGGCTGAAGGTTGATTTAAAGGTCTGTACCTACTGCAGCATACTTCAATATCCCTGTCCTGACCAGCAGCAGGTCTGCTTTGCTAAAACTTCTTTCTCTTACCATGATGGCATAGAGCACCATTAAGCCTGGTGGGAACTTTGGTCCTGTTTAGCGTGATGTTTTAATGCTGTGCCAGAGGCACCTCCTAAGGTTTTCTGCCCTGGCCCAAACTGAGTGCTCTCAGTCTGTGGTCTAGCATGCTGCTTCTTATGCAGTAGACTTTTAAACACATTCTTCCATGGGCTGTGTTGTTTGTTTGATTGTTTTCTTTTTAAAGTAAAGCTAGCTTTTTCCAGCCACACCATGGATAGAGTCAGGGAAAAATGCAAGGAGTGGCATGGGATTTGCACTACATTTATGTTGTTATTGTATGCAGTGATTTCTGGCTAAATAAGCATTAAAAGGCAAATTTCTGTCTCTCTGTCTTTTAGTCTCATCCTGACTGGGTTTCAGAGAGTAAAAGGCAGCCTGGTCAGAAGTTCTCAGTGCTGTCTGTCTTGAGCATGGCACAGCTTCTCTGAGTTCTGTACATCAAAATCAGAAACAAGTGCTCCTCCCAGTTTTTCAAATTAATGTTTCACATTTTCCTGTGCATTTCCCTTTCTTCAGTACTGCACAGAGACATACTCATCTCTTGCCCTGGGTGTCCCATCAGAGCTGTGTCAGCCAGACTTTAACAAACATGTTCAAGTGAGCCTCTGGGAGATTTACACTGACACCTCTTACCAGCATTTGACTGAACAGCTCCATAACTATGGAATTAGTTACAGGTCAAAGACTGAGGTTTATGAAGTTGTAAATAGCTAGGATTAGGTGTTTTCCTCTCTTTACTAGACTCTGCTTTTTTATTTTCATAGCTTTGATTTGTTTTATATTATCAAAAATCACCAAAGAATTTCTAACATTGATCTTATGACACCAAATACATTCAGCTAGAGATAACCTGGCCGTGGTTAGAACTTTCTTTTCAGTATTCCTGTGTTTTGACACCTAACAAATGAAAGAACTGACTGCCATCTTAAGAATTTAGCAGAATAGAGCCTGCATTCTGCATCAGACACCAAAGCTGGCTTTAGTAAGCTTTCTCTTAGTAGACCATGAGGCTAAAAAGATATGAGGAAGACCAACTGTTCAGGTCCACCTGACACTTCCAGATTTTTCAATTTGAAGAAAGCTGGCCTTCAGGAGAGCTATATTGATAAGTAAAAACAACAGAGAAGCAAACAGGGAATTCTGTATCTATGAACTTGGCTTTTTTCAGGGTCCTGCCTGGAAGCCTGTTAGTACTCTTCCTCTGAGCAAAGAGTAGCACAGGGAATTCCAAAGTTTCCCACAAATTCCTAGGCTAGCTGGACACAGCTCCATTGCACCCTGAGCTCAAGGTCTTTATGGTCCTAGAAAAAAACAGGGAAATAGTTGTCTAAATAAAGGAAAGCTGTGCTGAGAAGTTGTAAGGTCCTGTTTGTTAGAAAATGCATGTTTCTGATGTTTGAGGATTGCCAAAATGCAGGCAGAGCTCATGATGCTATTTTGGTTTTACCAGAAAACAATGAATACAGCTGAGCCTCTGATGCTAAGCATTTTTTCGGCTCAACTTTGGATTCCTGATGAGTTTCTAACCAACAGCACAGACCTTAGTTTGCTTATTAGGCCTCATTAACTGATTGTTCAAATTGCTTCATGTAGAGCCAGGACTGCAGGGTTGGTTTGCCCAAGATACAGCTGAGACTTGGGTTTCTTTATATCATTATTTTCCATGTTTTCAGACATCCCAAACCATAACTAATCTTTTATTTTTCTCTAGCATTTACTATGGAAAAATTCTAGTTTTTGTCATGATGTTTCAAGTTCTGGTGACTTTCCACAACACTATAAGAAAAGATTTGATTGTATAAATACTTAATGGGTATAGATCAAAGATACAGTGGTGGGTGGGGTTTTTTTATTTTATTTAGGATCTCTTAGAGTTGCTGTCTGTGTCAAATATGATGAGTGGTATATAGGTATTAAACAGCAAAGTGGGGAGATTCAACATCATCATATGATGTGACTCAGGTTGTGGTATAGATTACTAAAGGCCCTGATGAGAGAAGTTAATTTCTCTTTTATTGCTGTAATAGAAAGGAACACATTGGGGTTTCTTTCCCCTTGATGTTTATCTCTGGTTCCTACTTTTGGTTATTTAAAACAACTGAGGCATGAAATTAGACAAAGAAAATATCTCCAGGATAAACATGCAGGCACATATCTGTAGATGTGAGTCTCTTTAATGCATGTACATACACACAGACATACACATATACATATGAGCTGAGCCACCTAGCATTTGGGTGTGATTTGACATTGAATGGCATATGATCAGTTATGAGGGAGATAATAGCTTGTCACAGTTTGGTTAGTAAGGGTGAAAATGAAAATGGGATATAAAAAAGAAGAGGTTTTGGAAAGATTTATCAATGAAATGTAATGGCTTGGTAAGGTAGCAAAGGTAATGTCTGTTCATAGCATCAGATCTTTATTAGACTTTGACAGCAATACCATATAAAAATCTAACCTGCTATGTTAAGTTTGGAGCAGGAGAACACAGGTAGGATTTGAAGCGTTAAGTCAAGCAGATTCCAAAGGAGAACCCTAAAGGTGTGAAATTTTCAATCTTACTCTTTGTAAGAACATCTTGGAAGCTCCCATAAGGAATGCAGTAGAGGAAGAGATATAAGATAGGTTAAGAAAAAAAAAAATTTAAATCTATATAATAGAAAAGGACTGGCATTGATGTGTAGATAGGGGTTAACCCACTATTGACCCAATAAGTAATAACGACACAAAGATTTAAAATTTACAACTTGATGAGTATCTCAGGTCCAGGTCAAATTGCTGTTTCAAGTTGATATCAGCTTTTTTTAATATGAATTTAAACATGTCTGAGTGTGTCAGGTTTTCTAGTAGGAATACTCTTTTCTGACTGCACGTCTTGCTGAAAGGAAACATTTTATGCTTGGTATACATGTGGAATCCAGTTAACAGCAGTGCACTTTGCTGTAAAGGCAATGGGAGATTTTCCTATTTGAACTACAGGAGGAATCAAGAAAGCACTGAAGTTTAAATAGATTTTAGCTGCATGGCAAATGAAATCACAGCATAACTTATCCTAATTATTTTACTTTGTTTTTTTCCACTGTGTGTTTAGCTTTCATGAGCTACCTGAGGAAATGCAATGCCAGACCAGGGCATGAATGCATTTCTCTGGATCTGTATGGTAGTGTCTTATGCACTGGAGTGTACATGCCTTAGAGAGTTCACCTCTCCAGTCTGTTCCCAGTGTTTGTAAACATGATCCTCTGAGAGCAGGAAAGCTTTTTTACACATAGGATGCAATGGTGGGGGGCAGAGGGAAAAGACAGCAGCATGGTAGGATGCCATTTCCCTTTGAAGGATCAATAACAGTGGCCTTCAACTGTTAACCAATATGCACTTCCAAGCTCTGAAAATAACATTTCTTCTCTCTTTCTGTATATGTTTCAGTATATATTGCTCCAAAAGTCTATCTACATCATTATTCTGTTTCTTTACCTCTCTCTTCTTAGAAATGTAAAAATACCAATGCTGTTTAATTATCAGAGAGTTGTGACTCTTGAAGTCTTTGCACAGCCTTGTCAGTATCTTAAGCAATGTTCTGCTGTCTTGCTCTGCTTTGATGTGTCCTATATAAGCCAACTGCAGCAGTTAAACAAGTCTGGAGGCATTGCCTAGGTATTATTTAGGTGTGAAAAGCTGTTGCTGATCATACTTTAGGGATAAAAAAGTAAAACAGAAACCTAAAGATAAAAAACAGATATGAAAGTATAGTGAGTGCATGTACTTCATGGTATTTGACATTTCCTCACCTTTTTGTCTGAACTGTTTTCTTTATTTAGGGCAGAAATACCAGGATCATTTTCCTTTTGACCTTTGTAATTAGTCACCTTAGTCTTCCTATATGCAAAAGGTCAAATTTTGAGGCTTTTATGTACATTGTTATGCATATATAATTTTATGTAATCTCATCTTCACATAATTGTACCAACTGCAGTGGGATAGAAATAGGAAGTGGGGTTAATTGGTGGTTTCTTTGGTTTTATTTTTAATGGAGGAGGAAAGTGTACTGCCATATCTTTATACAGACTTATAAATGTTGAATTTGAATTATTACCACTTTTAGCTTTCACCTAAAGGACTAGTTGAATCTGTTTTGGCAGCTAGGATAGAAGAAAGGAAGAAGCAACAGAAGTGTACCAAAGCATTTGTTTATTTTACAAGGATTTAGGAATTTGGCTATGAATTGTGCCATCTAAGCTATAAAAGTGGAATTGAACTCATAAATTGAAGAAAATGGCAAGCAATGGCAAGAGAAAATAAAATTACATCCAATGTGACTTATATCTTTCCTTGATGGAACATTTTTCAGTTTCTCTTTGTTTGGCTGGAGTTCAGGGATGAAGCTGTGCACGAGGTAAAAGAAGTCAGAGGTTTTCAGGAGAGAGGGCGGAAAACAACCTTGAAAGGAAAGTTTGTGACATCAGCTGTAGTATGCAATTTTAAATAATATTGTGAAATGAGTAATGGTGATCTTATTTCACTGAATGTGACTTGTAGTCTTGGTCACAGAATCATAGGATGGTTGGTGTTGGAAGGGACCTAAAGACCATCTACTAGATCTCATGAGTTAGCTTCTATGTGCATTGTATGCATTGACCGAAGCCTTGGTAGCCTAATTGTGGCAAGATGATAATTTTTTTCCATTTTTCTATATTCTGGTTCATTAGTGGTTTCATTTCTATATTCTGGTTCATTTTCTATATTCTGGTTCATTAATTCATCCTGAATTAAATGATCTGAAGCATATCTTACCTTTTCAAAATTTCCTTTGATACCAAGCAAAGCAGAATGTGTTTCTCTGCTCATGCTTATTTTGTTGGTGTGGGTTTTTGTTTGGTTTGGTTGGGGTTGTTTGTTTTTTGGACATTTTTTGTTCCTTCAGGACAGCTTTTGATTTTTCTTTTACCTCTAACTTTGGGATTTTTTTGGAGGTGAGTAGTGAGGAACTTGTGTTTCTGGGCTACAAGCTAAAAAGAAATCGTAAGTTCTTTAAAGCTGCCTTCATCAAAACTCTGCTAAGAGACTGGAGAGAGCCTGGAGAAGACAGAGACTACACAAAACCTTGTACACATTGGTCAGCTCCAGGGTCCAGTGGGATAGAGAGCAAGTTTTGGTGCTTTGAGTTCCTGTGGACTAAGAGCCATTGTCTTCAGAGTGCTCTTATTTTTAAAATCATCCAACTGTGACCAGGTTAGGTGTGTGTGAGGTGCAAGGCCTGGCATCTCAAGGACTCTGCCCCTGCCTTCAGCTAAACTTGTAGAAGAGTCCATTTCTTATAATTCCTTTCATCAGTCTGCATTTATTAGTGCTTTCCTCTTTGCAGCTTTGAATAGGTATTTAATATCAGCTGGGCAAGTTTTCATTCTAAAAAGGAGAGAAGTTAATCCTTTAGTTCTAAATCCTTTGTCAAGTTTTTGTTTTGCTGTCTAATGGTTCTCTGTCCATAAACTGCACTTTCATTGTCTTTTTTAATATGCACATTGTTTTAAGTGGCTAAAAATACTTGAATGTCAAATTTTAGTTGAAACAACAAAGCAATACCTGTGCCCTAGAAGAGTTGTTAGTTGCCATGACCAATGCTATACTTTCTAAAGATTAGTGGGGGAGTGGGGTTTTGTTTATTTGTTTAGTTTTTTTAGCCTGTAGCAGTAATGCATTTTAAAGATTGCTTTTTAAACAAAGTGTTTGTTTTGAAATTTGTTTTCAGTGGTATAAAGCTTTTGTTTAAATATTTCTGACCTGATGCTTTTATCATTGAACTGAAGTAAGCCAGGAACAGCCTTAAGGTTAGCTGAATATATCTGATCCTTCTGCATTAGCTGAAGTCCTTCCTCCCTGCCACTGGATAAATATTTGCCTTTTGTAAATGGGATAGATTCCTCTGCACTACTAAAAACCGTGCTGGCTTCTGAACCTCATTTAACTGGAAACCTCCCTATGAGTCCTTTTCTCTTAATTTAATTCCACTACTGCATTGACTCCAAATTTGCATCTGTATGTGAGGGGGACAATGAGCTTTTCCAAGCCATCCCTTCTCCACTGCATACAAAAATGAACACATAACTCTGAACAGTTTCGATGAGTTCACAAGCCTGTCTGCTGTTGTGTTTGAGCATCTGACTCCAGTTAGTTTTCCTATTTTAATAAATATTCACAAGGAAATGTTCCTTTTCTACCCTTAGGAAAGATTTAGTTAGCAGGTACTACCTGTTTTGTTGGACAGAATATCTGTCCTCTGACAAGACTGAAATGACTGCCACAGCTGCTTTGTTTAAAAGAAGAGCATACATCATTCCTGCCTGTGAGCTTACCCTTATTCTCTGATCTGTATCTGAGCCCCCTCCTGAGGATACTCAAGGACTCTGAAACTGAGTTTAGTTGCTAAAAGAGTGTTGAGCATGTCCCCTATGCAATCACTTATTTTCTTTGTACAAGTTTCCCTTGACCACATTGGCTCCCCAGACTGGAGGGTCTGCCTGCCTCTGTGCACACTGATCATCTCTGCTACCAAGTCACACAGAGCCAGATCCTTCCTCTGGCTTTTCCAACCACTTGCCATGTAGTTCCTGCACTCCTGCACTTAATATTGGCAAAGGAAAAGAGCTTTCCAATCAGAGCTTCTTCTGAGATTTTGACCTAGAACTCAAGGACCCTTTGAGGAAGGAGTCATTGGCATGACAGAAGAATTATCATTCTGGAATCTCTAAAATTTTTTTCACCTCCTTTATCCGTGCTGTGTAAACTCCTGTTGTTTTAGCCATGCCCTCGTAAGGTGGAATAAATTCTCAGACAACTCTTTCAAATTTATGAGATTGACCATATCAAATGAGTATTTCACAAATAATTTTTGGTATTTTGAGACAATTGAGGAGAGGGGAAATTTTGGCATCATCGATGTGTAATCCTGCTGGGAGCTTTGAACACAGCAATAATGGGGACACTCTTGTTCATATAAGCAACAGCTGTGCTGCCAGCATTACAGGATGCATTGTACTATAAATAGACAACCATGATCCTACAGAGCTCCATGAGTTATTTCTTAAATCTGAGTGCTGTTGGACAAGCAGAAGCAGAAGTTTCCCTTCATAGGAAATAGCAGAGCTTGAGCTAGTAAGAAGGGATTATATGAATGCTCCCTGGTTCAACTCTTTCTTTTCTTTTTTCCAGTAAATGAGTAAATGTGTGAAAGTTGAGAGGTGTCTGTGTAAGGGAGGTATATATTTGTGGGCAGGACAGGGAGGTGATGAGATGACAGCTGAGATGGTTATGTCACTAAGCCACTTTAGGAATGGTTGAAAGTGTTCACTCTGTAAATGTTTGCCAGAGTATTGGAAAAGTTCCAGGCGCTGCCATTTGCCTGGTTATTCTGTAACTCCAAAAAATGCAACAAATTTTAGATTGACACTTTGCATTGCACTCAATGAGTTCATGATCTCACACTGTAAACATTCATTATTCTTATAACGTGGAAACTAATTCTAAATGGAAAAAGCCATAGAGCATCCCTTCAGAATCAGAGGAAAGAAAACAAGCTTTCAGGAAAATGCAAGGAATAGAAGTGTCTTACAAACTTCATTATGATTGCATGTTTTTCTTTTTGCATAACCTAAGGTTGTGTACATCATTAAATCAAGTGGAGAACTGTATCAACTGCAAATATATTTTCTGTGAGTCTGTTCATTTGGGAAGGTGAAAAGCATAGATAGGAGGGATGGGAGGCAGACAGTGTAGCTTTTCCATTATGTTTAATATAGTTTTCCTATTTTACTTATGTGGTTTGTAGGTTGTGGAGGCTTTATGCGTGACTTACACTTCTCTTCTGCCAGAATTACTGCTGAACTGAAGCCTGCTTTGACCATAGTAATGATTCTACTGAAATAATTCATGTACTGGCATCTGATAACTCAAATATTGCTATTTGCTAATAGTCCTGAACTGATTTGGTCTCTGTTATTTCTAACTCAGTGGTTCACCCTGTTCTCTTTTCCAGTTGAGCTATTGGTTACTTAGCAGGAATGTTTTATTTGGTTTAATTTAGGAAGTGTGATGTCCAGTGCCAGCTGTCCCATGCCAGCACATTGTGTACTGTCCTTTAGGCCAAAAAGACACAACTTAATGACTAATGAGTTGAACATTGCTATTGTCATAAATGCTTTCCATTAATGCCTCTGCAGGTAGGGCAGCTGCAAATGGAAAGTAAAGCTCAAGAAAAATCAATGGCAGCTTTGAATCTTAAAATAATAGTAAAAAATCTAAATAGGGGAAAGGATAGATAGTATGTGTTTGCAAACACATACTTAGCAGGAATTTTTAGGTGACTAACATAAGAGGCCCGTAAACGCCCTCTTCATCAGTCTCTTCCTTCCATTTCTAACTTCATTGCATTTCTTTTCCTGTGGATTCATGTTGTTTTCTCTTCCACCTTCTTTCTTTCCATTCCACTGCATGCCTCTTTCCCTGGTCTGACCTCAGAGAGGACGAGTATGAAGAGGAGGAAGAAGAACAGCCAGTCACAGAGCCCAATACTGAGGATGAGGGGGAGGAAGAGGCCAATAGGCAGGTCAAAGCCAGGTACCAGGATTCAGCATTGTCCCTCCACCTTTTCTTCAGGCTCTGGTGTGAACTCAACAGCACAGTGTGCAGCAGCATCCACTTTTTCACTCACATTCCTTGATCACCTGCTAAAGCCACCCCCCACAGAAATATTTTTGCATTTTAAAGCTTTGGGGAAGGGGCTGGGGCATGGCAGTGCTAATGGAAACACCAGAATTATGTAGGTTCAGTGCACTATGCACTGTCTGCATTCACTCCCTTTAGTTAATGCTCACAAATCCTAAAAGCTTTAGTGAAAAGCATAACTTTAAGCATGATTTGGTTTAACTTCTTAGTAAAGGCAATGATGAAACACCAGAATGCTTAACAGAGGATGTTGCTTGGTTTCTTAGGTTTTCATCCCTATCTTCATAATACTACCTTATTAGGAATATCTGTTGCTATGCAGTAAATTGACATTTTTTGAATGCTGCCTTAGATTCCATATAAGTTTTGATCATGTTTTAATAGCAAAGAACTACTTTGCGGCAAAACTGACACACATGCGTATATAATATATATACATACATATGTATACATAAAATTTTATAAATGCCTGCCCATCTGTGTATATACAGATATAAGCAAATTACCAATCAATATGCTTCATCACCTATCAATATACTCTTGTGTAAAAATTTTCCACTTATTTCTGAGATATATATATATGCATTTGGCAACTTGATCGTAATAAACTGAAAGCAAGAAAATATATTCTTTGTTCTGGACAGCCATTTGATTTAGGTTAAATTGTTTGGCTTTGCAATTCAGCAAATGAGATTGGAATTTTTTTTTTTTTTTTACATAAACCACATTCATGCAGACACTGTACAGCACAGAAGGAAGAAAGGAATCTCTTTAATGTGTGAATTCCAAAGAAAATACTGTACCTTTGTTATTATTATCTTCCAGTCTGCAAATCTTGCCAATGCCTGCCTGAAACTTCAAAATTAAGTGACAATTTCCTCAAATCTGATTCTTAAAAGTCAAAGCTAAGACACAAGTTACTGGTAAATCTCACGAGTATACTAAAATACTGCTTTAAAAAGTGAGGAAGAGCCTCATTAAGAAATGTGAAGAGCATAATGTGTTTTTAGGTCATTGGTCTTTTTAAGATAATTATCTCTTTAAGATAACTGGGTGATATTCCCATAACTTTCCTAAGTACCTTTTTTCACTGCCTCTGTGCCATTAAAAAAATTATGGTGGCTATTTGTGTTGGACGCTGACAGGTAGGACTGGCCTGGCCTCAGTGTCTCCTGGCAAACACAGCAGGTGCGACAGATGAAGGTTTCCAGATTTTCCATTGAGAGAACAATTACCTGGTATACACCTGATGATTTAAGTGCATAAGATCCCAACATATCTAACATAAATTTTGGTTTTGTTGCCTATGCTGTGCCAAGCCCACAGTCCTCAAATAAGGACTGTGCCTTCCATGCCGGCTGGGGAATTGCAGAAGTGCTCTTGGGAGAAGGAAATCAGCCATGTCAATGATCCAGCCCAAAGCCCATGCACAGTGTTTGTGCTGGAGTTCCTAGTGAAAACAGACACCCTGGAGTGCATATCCCATGGCTTCTCAGCTGCTTTGTGCCTTCTGTCACTCACCAACATCTGCCTTCAGTAGAGCAAAGCAGATGTGTTTTCTCTTTTCTTTGATGTGTTTTCTCTTTTCTTTCTCTGCAAGTCTCTATGAAAGACCAGCATGGAATGCTGACACTCAGAGAAACCAGAAATTAGTGCCTTCATACCTAGAAAAATATTTGTTAAGGTGTTGATTTTGAAATCATTTCAACTTAATTTTTTTTTTTACAAAACAGTGCTAATTGAGTACTTTTTTTATTTTCATCTTTGTTGGATGAAGAATTTTAGTAAAAAGATCAGATTCCCAGGGAGGATGATAGCCAGATATCAGATAGTCCAGACTTGGAGAAGCAGTCCTGCAGACTGTATCTTGAACCATCTGTACTCCATGGAGTATTTTCCAGTGTGCTCAGTCTGCTTTGTACTGCTCTGACAATGTTTACAATCTAACTTAAATATATGAAGATTGTTCCAAAAATAGGTGTGAAAAGGCTCATGAAAATTAGTTCTGAAGCCTATCGGTTAAATCCCCTCTTTTCTTTTAGAATGAGTTGCTTCTTTTTCCCAGTATTTGTAACCACAAGAAGAATCCCACTGGGATACAAAGACGTGAGTTCTCTTTATTTAAAAAGATGTGATGATTGTCTAAATTTTGGAAGTTTTTGTTTGTCTGACTCTTCTTCATTTTTTTTCCCTGGAAGTGATACTATCTGTGATCTCCTTCACCCCATTGTTCTCTCCGCTTCTCTTTCTAATGATTTTTTCCTCCTGCAGTGAGGTTCCAGATGTGCATGAGGCTGTGAAGGAAAGCTTTTCACAGTGCTCTGACTCTTCAGCTGTCTCCAGTGCCATTTCTCCACCTGAGAGGCCTCTCACCTGCTCTAGAGCAAAGAGCTTTTCTAGCAACTCCTCTTCCGTGCCTGACTCATCTGTCTCTCATCATAATTCTGTCCTTTCATCACCATCTTCACCTGCAACAGCATTGCTGAGCTCTCCGCAAAATTCCTCAGCATCCATTACTCCAAAGGCATCTCCAACAGTGGAGAAATTGCCTTATGTACCACACACTCCTTTTCACCTCTTCTCGTATGACTTTGAAGACTCTCCAGCATCTGTGAAAGAGAAGGAAGCAGAAATGATGAGGGAAAACAGGTAGATTTTCTATAGCTAACAATAATTTTTAGATAAATGAATAAAACCTTTCAAGAATTTTACAGAGCTAATAATGCCACTCTATGTGTTGTATTATTTCCGGAACATGCTATTACTAATTTTAGCCCTGTAAGCCTGTATTTTGATTTGATATTTTCCCCTTGCCTTTGCTGACATCATTACTCTTCTTCCAGGTCTGTAGTTGATAAATATCCTGGCCTCCTCTATAAAGCAGTGGATAAATAACCCATGGTTTGGGAGATCCAAGAAAGGAGCACCATTTTGCTCTCATTTACAACAGTGTAATTTGCAGACATGTTTTCATGAAAATTAATGGGGCTCTTCTGCTATAAAATCAAGAGAGGTCAGATCAGCACTTGAAATTCAGGGGTGAAGTCCTGACTTCAAAGGCTGAACTGCCAAATCCTAAATTTGTTGTTTGATTACAGTGCATGTCCATCTCATGTGCAATTTCAGCTCATGCTTGTAATAAGAGATCTATAAAGATAACATAGCACTCAGAGTAGACAATTTTATCTCCACAACATCTGTTGAATTTACTTGTTCCTCATGCATTTATCTTAGTTTTTAACTTTAATTTCCCCATCCCACCCCTCTAAAATAAAAAAAAAATTGTTTTGTCTCATCTGTTTTCAAGTAAAAGAAATTGACAGTAAGTAGCACTAAAGACAATGACAGAGAATCACCTTGAAGAGGTTGATGATTTTTTGCTGTCTGTTACAGTTGTCAGTGTTGTTTGAATTAGGTGCTGAAAATGTACATTTATATTCCATGCATCTTTATTTCTTCCTCTCTCCAGCAGTCCTTCTGAGTTTCTGCATGTGAACAAATGTTTTGATTCTTTGATCCTTTTAATTTTTGATCTTTCTCTCCTAATAGGTGGGTGTGTTTTGTCCCTTTTCCATTTTTCTGAAAATTCTGTAAATCCAAGTAGTTGTTGACAAGTGACTTAATTCACATATTTTTCCTTTACCTGCAACTTGAACACTGGAGTTCCTCTAAATTTACATTTTCTTTCATAGGTGCATTTTTCCCTTAGACCTCTCACACTCGTTTATTGGTCTCCCATTGCTGTTATACTTTAGAGAGTAGATTCCTAAATACCTCCTGTTCCTGAAATATTTAGTATTTCTGCAGTGATTTTTTTTTTTCCTCTGACCATCTTTTCTGCTTTCATTTAGTACAGAGGTTCAGGAGTGGGGGTGGGGATGGAGATTCTTCCAGGTTTATCTGGAGGAAAAAGAGGGCAAAGCCTGCACAATTTATTCAATAATATGCCCATAAAAGAGGAAAATGTCTTGAGGGTGAATGCTGCTGGATAAGACTATTGCATCCACATTGGTACATGAGACAAGAAGGGAAAATGGAAGCAATAGCCAGTACCAGAGGAAGGTTAGAAAGATAAACTTTGAGTACAGCATACAGACTTAACCTGGTATTCTGGTCTTGCCTTGCTCCTACTGCAGCAACTCAATGTTCCTCTAAATTTTGTAGGATGTTGTGTCCAGACCAGTCCCTCTGAATTTGATTTTTTTAATGGTTGTCCGTCTGACTCCATAGGAGGTGCATTCCCTCCATTTTCATGAGCGTTATCTTTGGAATAATTGAAAACCCTTGGTCTGAAAAAGCGCTCTGCTCTATGTCAGCTTTTTCATGGGACAGAGGAGAAGAAAAGCACATGTAGTGGTTGATAAGAAGGTCTCCTTGCAGTTGATCAAAATGGAAATGGAGGTTTCTGTGTCAGGAACATACCAAATCAGCTCTGAGTTCTTATCAGGACAGTGGAGTTTACTCATCTGTAACTCAGCACAGGCACAGTCAGAACATTTCCCAGGCTAAGCCTGTCGGAGAGAAGACCCAAGCTAGGTCTGTGCTACTAGGGAAGCTCCACACTGTCCAGTTACACAGTCTCCAGTGGACCACTGTCTCCAGTTCCTAGTTAGTTTTCTTCTAGGACACGAAGACCTGGACAGTAATTATTTCCTGCAAAAGTCCTTTTGTGGCTCAGAAACTTGCATGTTAGAGTTTTTTCCAAAATTAGTTCCCTGATGCTTGTCAGTATAGTGTCTCAAAAACAGATGAGGAATGGGGGGTGTTTTCTAAAGCATTAACCTGAAATTGCTGTTCCAGAGGACATGTTCTCTAAAGCACAATCCCTTCCATTGTAAAAGCACCTAGCTGAAATCTACTCTGATTTTAACGTGGGCCTTGGCAGGCAGCAATGCTGTTGAACTCTAAGAAAAAACTTGAAACTTTGAATGAAATTTTGCATGGCTAGATGAGTGTGCTTAATGGAGCCAAAGGAAACCAACCAGGCTTTTCAAATAAAATTGCTGAGTGAAATTACTGAGTGCTGATGTGTGCGAGGGAAGAAGCAGCAAAGATATGGTGAAAGAGGATATATTATATCTTGTGAAGTATTATAAGGAAAATTATGTTGCTCTATTTCCTGAAATGAATTTTGCAATTTGGATGAGTTGACCTTTCTGAGTACTGATCTTCAGAGAACCATATGCTTTCCATGTGGGAAAATGGCGTTGTCTGTGAACAGTATTAAAGAGAAATATTAACATTTTCCCAAATTAAGAATCTTTTCTTGACATGCTGTTAAGGTACAATGGTTAAAAAGCACAGCAAAGCAACACAACTGCCTTTTCTATTCAGTACAGGAGCCAGGATGAATACATTGATAGAAAGGACTCTGGGGAGGTGGCCATTCCAGGAGTCCTGGAAACAATTTCTCTTTGATCAGCAAGCTCACATTGAAGTGAAGCAAGTTTATGGGGTTTTTTAATGGAGAGAAGGACTGATAGAAATTTCTAAAGCCGTGCTTCCGGAGACATGTCTTTTTAACCATGGTGATGATTTTTTACAGGCATTGTAAGAAATGGCACATAAGCTATTACTTATGTTGGGGGAGGGGAAAGAAAATACTGCTGGCTTTAATTGAAAAGAATGTGGTTGTTTTTCCATTTAAAATGCAAGCATTTGCAAGTCATGGATGCCCATGTTCAGATCACGTCTCAGGAGTGCTGCTATTTTCCTTGATTTTAGTAGATATGGATATCAACTAAAATCTTGGGCTGGTTTGACTCCTTTTCTAATGGTTGGATATCACTCCCAAAACAGCTAATAATTCTGAGTAACTGAGCAGTATGCAAGTTCCTGTTCTGAGTTGTCACTTGGGAGGACCATTCAAATCTCTCATTATTTTCCTTGCCAATAGCTCACTGATTCATCATGTATGTTCATGCCGTGGTTGATATTAAGAGTACATGATTGGTTGCATATTTGGAAATAGAGCAACATTTTCAGAAGGTGACTGTTTAAAAAATTCTGGGGTATGGAGTCATTACCACCCCATAAACAAGAGGATTTACTGTTGCATGCCCGTTTGCTGATGGATTTTTTCTGTCTCTCCCTTTCTCCTTCTTTTCTTCCCATTTCATCAGATACAATAGCTATGGCAGCAGCTCTTACTCTTCTCCACGACCTTATGCTGGTGTGAGTGCCCCTACAACACCCACTACTCGTTATGGGACAACTCTGTCACCACCTCAGGAGACCAAATCTGACAGGTTTGTAAATTAATCAGTGTTTTGACAACAGTTCCTTTGCAGACAGAATGAAGGAGATAAATGTAAGCTGTTCTGAATGAGTACTGGAAATAACTTCTAGCCAGTTTTTTTCTAACATTGGGGAAAAAATGGAAAAAAAATCTAAATATGTTCATTTCCCACTCGTTCTCAAGCCTTTCTGTCTGACTTGGTGTTAAAGGTTGGGTGCATTTCCATCCCACTTCTGTTTCTTCTACTTAAATGGATAAAGCAGAGTTGCTTCGCACATAAGCTGTTTTAAGTATTAAAAGGTGAATTAAAATTTTCTCTCTTTCCATTTTTAAAAATAAATTCAGATAGATCTATTTTCACTTCTATCCTTTTAAATCAACTGCAAAATCTTGGAAATGTGCTTGGTTCAGAATTTCCTAGGCCATAATTTTGTCCTTTCTTCAAAATACGTGATATATCTCATTGTGTTTCATCAAAAGCAAAACATTTATTACTGTAGCTAAAGCAAACTCCTAATAACCAAACAGTTATCAGCTTGCTTTAAGAAAAAAATTTAAAGGGGAAAAAAACCAAACCAGCAAAAAAAATGTTTCAAACAATCAAAATACTCTTTTGAATTATGTAAGGTACTATAGGAAGGAAAAAGATAGGAAAATGTTATGGATACTTGAAAGAAATTCTTGGCAAGAGGTTTGGACCACCAGAAATTAACTATCTGTTACAACCTGAGAGTAAATGACAGCTTCAAAGGATATCATGCTGATTTTAAGAAGGAAAGGTAAAAGTTTTTGATTAATTTAATTCAATAATATGATACAATAATGTAAATAATATCCAGTTAGGTCAGATGAGGTTTGGATTGTTTGTTTCCAAATTGGCCTGTAATTCATAAAAAGTGCATCTTCCATCCTGTTTTCTGAACTTAAGGTTTTTTACAGGACTCTTGTTCTGTATTCCAGTTAATTTTTGCTAACGATTCTTTGGCATATTTCTGTATATGCATGTGTGTTTGTGTATCTGTATATGCTTGAACCTTCCTAATGCCTCACATCCTTTCCAGACTGCTACTCAGAATGGTTCAAGTTAGGTTCTTCCATCATACATGTATTTGTAGCCATGAGGTATTGATTTAATCCTTTTTTCCAAGTGAGTAATTAGATTAAGTTTCTCTTTGGAGAAAGGCATTGTTTTTCATTTGCTCATCTTCCTGGAGTACCTTGCCTCGATTTGTCTTTCCTGATCTCAATTAAATTATTGCCACAATAAAAACCTCTACACCAGCATATTCACCCCCGTTTACCTCAGCAAAACTGATGCAAGATAAGCAAGAGTTAAAAGTATCCCACTGCTTTGGAAGTTTAAGATTTTCAAGCTCCTGCTCTTGTAAGCTTCTGATTGCTGCTGTGGCAAAGAAACCCCAAAGTGGGCAAACGCTGAGATGGCTAAAGATGGTTGGGCTTGTCCTGCAAGAGGCTGATGGTGCTGGCCCTGCTCCAGTGAGGAAAGCCAGCTTTCATTTCGGCATCTGCGTTAAGTGCCTTGCTGGTTTGGAGCCAAAATGCCTTGGTCCCACAGGATGAAGCTGTAAAATTTGCAGATTCATGGAGAGTCAAGCCAGAGGGGAGCCCTGCAATCACCTGTTGTGACCTATAATGGGTCTCACAGAAGCTAAATGAAAGACCCCTGTACTCTCATGTGTTTTCAAGTGGCAGCACGTGATTTCTCCTGAAAATATTCCAATATTTCTTATCACTGCTAGGAAAATATTTTATATTTTGAAGCCAGTTTTTCTAGCAGCATCTTCCAGCCAACGCACCTCATCTTTCTTTTTTCTCTGAAACTCTAAAGCGCTCTACCTTCAACCACCAGCTGTCTCTTACATGTTGTAAGCGACTGAACACAGTGCACAGCATCACAACTCTGTCTCTCCTTCAGGTTATGTTTGCTGCTTTCCACCTCACATGATAAAAATCTCTGTATTCATGTTTAAATTTGCAGCTTGCTGTTCATGGTAGTTCATGAACTCACAAGGGTTCCTGCATTTTTATGTTTGAATGATGTTACAGCCTGATGCTTCCTGTATATGAGTCTCTATGAAGCGTGAAAATTGTGTATACACTACGGCTGCGTGTTGTCTGCAGAATAGATGCAGTTATTTCTTTAAAGATAATTAAGTTTACAGTTTCAGATGCCATTTTACATTCTCTTGTTCTTTTTGAGAGTGCTGCCACTGCAGATGTATACTTCTGCAAGCTCTAAAGTACTGACTACTTTGAAGAAGGGCAGAAGCCTTCCTTAATTTCATTGTCCTGAAAGATATGCACTGAAGAAGTGCCCATGTAGAGACTGACGGATGGAATTTGCTTATTGGAGAGTAAGCCATGTAGTGCATGACACAATGCTTGGCACTAATCAGTAAATGGAAAGTATTGTGGAGGTTTTCACAGTTTTCTATGAATGGTGTTTGCCTCAGGTTATGTAAACACTATTTCCTACCTCCTGATGGTAAAAATTTACATGGATTCAAACACCCAAAAAAAGTTAAAAGATGTGAGTGGGGGGGAGAGGAAGACATTTGATAAGAAGCAGATGCGCACTATGGTTAGCTCTAAGGTGCGCTTTCTGGTTTCAGCTTATGCTTCAGTTATGCAAAGCCTTCACAGAAAGATTCCTGTCTTTTATCATGCCGGGAAGAGCTTCAGATGCAGGTCCTGCTACCGTTTATCTGACCTTCGAGAATGAGGAGGAAGGAAGAAGCAGCATTTAGATCAGTGCCCAGCACAGTGATTCATGCTCCATTCAGTTGCCCTGACAGGCTTTTCAAACCCTTGGTTGCATTTGCTTATGTAAACAAGAGCTACAACTTAGGTGGAAAGAAGCAGTGTGGTTGATATTTTGACATTCGTACTTTTAAAACCCTCTTTGGTTGAAATCAGTAGGGAATCATAAGAGCAGTATAAGTCAGTGCAAAAGTAGCTGGATTTTGTTCTTTGAAATCCACATCATCTATATATTTCTGATTGTACAGCAGAAGAAAAGGCTTACTTTACTGTTTCTAAATACAGCTGCAGCCTTTTGGCAACTTCTTGCCATGCTGTTGTTTTCTCTCATTTCGCTGGGTCCCTCGTGGAGAGCCATGTTTGTGAAGTGCATATTGCAGCCATGGGAATCCTGCTGAAGGAGGGCAAATTGCAGGGCAGTTTCTCTTCAGCCCTTCATTGGGAGAGAAGAAGGAGTGGGTCAGTTCTCTTGTATCTCTCTGCTTGTGAAAGTTGCTCCTAATGCATAAGAAGTATAACCCAGTCTGCCTGTTTTCTAGTGCCAAAGAGTGCTTTTCTCCATAAATACGCTGCTCCCACTCTTCACAACGTAAATCACAATTAACTCTTTCTCCCCAGTTAATAAAACAATTTAAAAATCACTCTCATAACCTCATAAATTTTAGTAACAAAGGGGAAGAGCAGTGCATGACTGAGACACATAAGGGAGGAAAAACATTTTTCTGTCCCTCCAAGTTGGCCCCTTGCTTGAGGGCAGAAGGTGTTGTAGGACTAGTCTGCATTTCCATGCCTTATGGTCACACCTAGGATATTTCTGTCTAGCCAGACTCCTTTGTCAGACTCGGAATGTAAGACAGTCACTCCAATTGGAACTGCAGCCTGGAGTCTGCCACAGGACATCAAACTTGTTACTTGCAAAGCTTCACACTCCCTCATAGTGTCCTTTTGGTGGTGAAGTGTTTGCACTGTTGATCATGGCTATCCTTCGAGGAGATCATGAAGGAGTGTAACTTCTAAGGCAAGAGCTCCTAAATTCAGCACCAGCTTTAATTCATTCCACCACCAGAAAAATATCCTGCTGGTGTGTTTTGCAGGGTGGGTTTCTTCTGATGCATTTGCCAGGAGGTGTTCCTCCTGGGCTGGACAGTCAAACAGTAGTACAGTCAGCGTAGCTCAGAAAGCCTTCTCGGGGCACTCCTGCCAAAGGAGCAGGAGTTCATGGTCTCACCTCTATCTGTTAAATCAAATGCCAGAAAGTTCAGCTCGCAAACCTCCACTTCTTGAGGCTCTTGGCCAGTCTCTGTGAACTTAGTCTCCATCTCTGGCTGGTCCCTCAGAAGTTCTTCCAAATCTCCAAGCCGGGTAAAGGCCTGCTATGGTGTATGCAGCTTATTCCTGTTTGAAGCATCTCCAGCTTTTCCAGAGTGTTAGAAAATAGGCTTAAGAAATATTAAATATATTTCACATTCTTTAATATGTTTTCCATTTTACTTGCTTTGTGATCTACAGCAGTACATTACCTTGGGCTCCCATGATGCAGGGCCTTGAATATTGAGTGTTCATTTCCATGTTCTTCTATATGTTTTAAAGGAAATGTACCTTCAAACATTTATTTCTAAAACAGGTCACAGGCAGTGAGATTAGCATGCCTAGATTATAGGTGTTTTTTTTCTCCTCTGACACTTAAACACCATACCTGAAGCATAAGCATAAAGTGCTGCAAAAGTCTGCAGATACTCTTCTTTTGAGTTTTATTCCCTTTCCAGGTGCCTGAATTAGTGATTTGCTGGAAATCTGGTGCTTTCTTTCAAATTTCTTTCTTTAAAGCAAATCAAAACAAACAGAAAGAAAAGAAAAAAAAAAAAAAAAACCTTGAGAATGTCAAAAAGTTTTCAGTTGGATTTTCTACTAAAAGTAAAGGCTTCAGTATTTGACAACACCAGGGAGATGCTGCTGGCTGAAGCTTCTTGGCAGGTTCCTTTCTTTTTTTCTTTTTGTTAGCCATTTATCACTAATTTGTGCTCTGCAGTTCCCTTCCTCCAGCTGTTAAGCACGAAGGTAAAACAAAAGCCTATGAAACAGAACCTGCTATACAGCCTGCAAAGCTGCTGCTCTCCCAAGAACTGCTCCTCTTTCCTTGGCTTTCTGTCCTTTCTGTATGTATTTCTGGGCTCTCAGACCAGAGATTTTTCCTTGTGGTAACTGCCAAGCACATCTCACTCTGAGTAACATAATGAGGCACAGATAGCTTGGTAGCTGATAATAGTGGCCCAGGGCAAAAGCCTCAACTTTATTGCAGAGATTTTAAGAGGAAAAATGACCTTAGGAATTACTTGATGATTTACAGTTTGGGAAGCAGTGGTGGCTTGCACTGGCCTAGCTGCTTGTCAAACTACTGTGTAAGCAATATTCTTGATTGCAGCTTTGTGGACTTCATCAGAGGGCATATGTTTAAACAGAAGCATGAACTGGTTATGGTTTCAGACTGCAGAGTGTTGCTGGCTTAACATGCCATGTGCAGTGCTGATGCTCAGGTCTCACCCACCATGGCCTCGATCTACACCTGGGCTCTGCAAGTCACTTCCAGGCAAAGTGTAACTCACATGAGGATGAGAAGCTGCTGGTTGGAGAAAGACAGAAGCACAGTGTAAAAGCTGCACAGGTCAGCTGGAAGAGGAAAGTGTATGCAGAAAGTCCTTGGGCATTGCGCAGGCTTTGTGTGCTGCTCTGTCCTGCTCTAGCTCTAATTTGGGTAGTCCCCTGTACCACTTAAAAGTCTAACATTAATCAGTTCTTCTCTTGGTCATTCTCAAATTTCTTTCTTAAAGGAAGCATTAGTAGTTTTAGCTCTAAATTTTATGTTTATTTTTGAGAGAGGTTTTATAAAGATTCCTTAAGTAATGTTTAGTCTGTTTGCAAAGTCTTATATCAACATGCTTTTGAATTTGCCATGTCATGTAGGGAGACATAACACACAGGGAGTTTTTTTAACTGTGAAAAGCAATATGGCTCTTGGCAGCTTTGCCTCCCATTTTGTCTCTTCCTAAGCTGGAAAATGGATTTATTTTGTTAAAGCCAAGAGACTTTAGAGTTACTTAAGGCCGAGTAGGAGCTGCCGACTTTTGTACCCTCACTGTAGCATTCCCATGGCTGCTGGAACAGGAGCACTTTGCAAAATTAGGTAATTAGTGCTTCTTTATTAAAGTTATTAATGACTCTGCCCCATGTTGTATTAAAAACAATCCTGAATATTAACCTTATAACCTAAAGGGATTTCCTCTCGTAAGTCATCTGTTAAATTTTTTTTAGCTCATAAAAATATACATTTGTATTTTGTATTCTTCCTGTAGATAACCATTTCTATTTAGCAAATTTTAAAAATTCAACTAAACAGAGGGAAAGACAACCACAAAATAGTATCTCAGAGTTTACATGAATGAAGAATGTTTGAAGTTCAGAATTTCAGTTTTGCTTTCAGTAAGACAGAAATATTTCCTTCAGTTTGCAACAAGATTAGAGTAATTCAGGGCACATAATCCCCTTCACAATGTATCGTCTGTGATGGAGTATTTTCAGAAAACTGCAAGAACTTGCAAAAAAGTGTGAGAGATCTTGTGTCTGCATGAATTAGTGTTCATAATAATGATTACTAATTCACTGCTGTGTTAAATGCTGTAGATCAGACTAGCTGAATTTTTATTCAGAAGAGCTTTGGCCTACAGTCAACCTTTTGGGTATCTGATGCTCTGTGTATATTTTGCCTTCATTTCTTCCCCCCCCCCCCCATTCTTTCCTTTTCCTATCTCTCCTTCCAGTAAGATAAGTTACTAATGACCTCTTTGGCCCTGTGTCCTGATTCTGTGGTGAGGAGCTCTATTCACAAATCCACAGACCTAGATGCCTTCTGGTTGTTAATTTTCTTTCTGGAATGAGAAAGTAATAACATAGCTTGTTTAGCTTTTACTGGTTTTAACAGCAGGCATAAAAAAGCTTTTCTTAACATTTTTTTATATCAACAGTCCATTCTTAATAGCCTTGCATTCTCTACGAGACTAAAAATAGCAGTCAGAGTAAGCATCCTTCTGGATTGTGTTTGTGGAGCTGAACAAATGGTTGATATTACCAGCTGGTAACATAGGACACCAGCACTAAAATGCTGGCATATATTAGCTGTAACCCCATTTTGCGAGTGATTGCTCTATTATGCTTTCATTGAGCATTCACATTCTCTTTACTGTTAAAATCTCTTATCAACTTTGATTCAATGCCCCAAGTTTTTTTAGCCTTTTTCTTGCTTATCCATTTTTAAAATGCAGCCTACAGCAATAAGACCTAAAAATTCATGAGGCCTGAAGGCACTGTCACCCTTCAAACACCATCAAAGCAACAAAATTACCCAATAGCTAAGCCCAAGCCTTCCCACCAGCTGGTTTGGCCAATCATGCTGCCATTTGCAATTCAAATATGTGCTCGCTGAAAGGGAACATTTACTTTTAGTGTTATTGCCAGGGAAATACAGAAATAAAAATCAGATTTTGTCAACAAACTGTACATAGACAAATCCCTTTTCAAATTGTTTAGAATGTGAGAGGAATACCCCTTAATGCTTGTTTTTCCTCTGGCTGCTTTACAGGTTTGTACACCCTGAAAGTAACCTGCTTTTACCCCAGGTTTAGTTTATGCTCATGTAGAAAATTACTGATAGAGTTTACTAAATACTAAAACTGTGCATTTACAGTTGCAGTTCACATTAAAAAGAGTATTGGTGCACCCAAAGACCAGTTGAGCCACAGTGTTTGATATCTGCAGTGAGGCTGTGAGTTCAAGAGGCTTCATAAGGCAGCTGGTCTCAGCATTTGGTGTGAGGTGTGGTCCCCACCGAAGGCAGATGGGTGTGGTTGAGTGGGTGTAACCACTAAGAGAGCACTAACTCAGCTATGGCAGTGCTGTTTGTTTGCCAGCCCTTTTCTAAATGTGGCTGAAGACCCAAAGCCTTGACTATTTGTGCTTCAAGAAGTCAGTGTCACACAAGGGGTCAGCTGACCGTGCTCCTGTCTGTTTAATTATGGCCTCTATGTACAGAACCTTCTGGCAGCTTGGACTGTTAGATGTGACCATTTCATGCAACAAACTCTTATCACCTTTGATTCAATGCCAGAAGTTTTTTTAGCCTTTTTCTTGCTTATCCGTTTAACATAGGGCTGTGTTTGGGACAAAGGAATCGTATGTGTGTTCACAGCTTGTAATTCAGCTGAAGTACACACTCATAACCAGTGAGAAATACGGGAATTCCAAGTTTTGACAAATTGTTGTTGATTTGATTAGTTTTGAAGAGATGGCCAGCTAACATTTTCAGTTCTTTAGACACTGGCTTTTTTTCTGGACATACAGCTGTGGATCTTCTATTTGGATTGTGATACTGGTCTTCATACATCTACAAATGTAATCCCAGTGAGCAATGCTAGCCAAACTATGCTAGATCAAACCTCCAAACAAGGTGTGGAGATATTTTACTACCAGGGTTAGCTTAGAATCCCATCTGCAGGACTAAGCTGTGCATCTCCATGTGGTTTCCCTGTAATGCCCTGTATAAGAATGTGCATTTATTGTAGGGCCTCAAAGAGCTCAGTCAGAGCTGAAGGCTTCCAACCTGCTAGATGATGTGCAGACCTGCAATCATTCTTTTGGTCTCTCATCATCACCCCATCCTTCCCCTTATTTTTCCTTCAGTCTTCTTTTAAGCCATACCTTCCTTTGACTCTAAATGGAGTTTGCAGACTTCATGGCAGCTGGGCAGGATGGGATATCAAGCTGAATACACAAAACAGATAAAAGCAAAGACTTGATAGGGACCCTCTTTTGCCATCTCTCCTAGTTAATTTCCATATATCTTCACATGGAGGCAGAATTTATTTTTCCCCTTCCAAAAGTAATTTCTGATGTTATATCCAACCATATAGCCATGGCTTTTTGTGCTACTACAGGGATGTAGCTCTAGCTTTTGAATTTTAGTACAGTGGTGCTACTGTTTTTGCTAAGAGCTTTCTCTTGAAACATGCACTAAGAGGTCAAAAGTTAAAATAAATTTAAAATATGCTCAAGGGAAAATTCACCACACGTACTTGACTGTCAGGGTTTGAGGATTTTTTCCCCCCCTTTTCTTAGTGCTGAAGCATATTAGAGATTTTTATGGTTTTGAGTGTGATCCAGCATTGATACTGTAGCTTTGGAGGAGTGCCAGCAGGGACTCTTACAGAATATCAAGTTTTATACCATCTTATGTAATGTTTATGCGGGTGGGATATGACATATTGAAATTCAATTTATTGAAATTATTGACATTATATTCATGCTGCCCTGCTGCCAGTGGGGCTGAAATGGCTATGTTTTGTGGTGTTCCTGCTTATACAGACATCGACTCTTGGGGAAGATAGGTTTGCATTAATATTTTTATCTTCTTTTGCACCTATGTTCACTAGTGAATTGGTTCCATTATGCTAAATGCCTACACTGTGCAGCCACAGGCAAGTAAATAAATAAGGGAGAGGGTCTGAGTTCTTAAAAATAAGGAAAATTTATTCAGGTTTGCATTACTGCTTAAGGAACCTTCCTTTAGGCAGGCAGGGTTTAGTTTCTCTTTACACAAAAGGCAGTATCTATTTCTCTCATTAATCCTTTCATTGCAAAACTCATGTTACAACAATGCACAGAAACCTCTCTACATGAGTTATGTCTTTTTGATTTTATCAGTCTAATTCAATCAGTGTGCATCTGTATAAAGCTACCCTGTACAATTCAGATTTTTTCCTGTCTAAGAGACAGAAAGAAAGACATACTTACTCTGAGGTCACTCAGTTGCTATGTCAGAAGTTGGTGGTACCAATACCACCATGCTGGGGGAAGGTTGTGTAAGAGGACCCACTCTCCCAGACAAAGTACTACTTAGAGTAAAGCCAATAAAAAAATCTATGTCAGCACCAAACTGTAAGTGAATGTAAAAGTAGCTTTATATCTTTGAAAAGTTCTTACTGTAGAGGCCCTCATTTCTGTTAGTTATTAAAAATGGTTTAGAAGACTGTCCCTTTGTGTTTTACTGATATATTCTAATATGAAATTCATTTTGCACTTACAGCACATGCAGCAGGGAAATCATGATAATCAAATTTATTTATGTATAAAGGAAAAATATGCCTGATACTTACAAGAGAATTTGCATTCTCTAGGGCACTTCTGACATCTTCTTGTACTTTTGTTTTTCTGTATAGAGGATTCTCAGGTGTTTGTGACACATCTGTTTTTAACAACATTGCATAACAGTTTTTTCCTTTAAAATTTCAAAAATCCTTTACAGGATTCAGTTTTTCTATTAACAGGATTATAAAGTTTAAAAAAAATAGACAATATTGCAGTTGAAACAGACTGAAGAATTTTTACACATACTTCATTTGTGCTTTAGAAATTTGACTATTTAGGAAGCCTACCCTCATTGTTTTTCTTCAGCTCATTGCAGAATCTATAATCAATTCAGCAAGAAGACACTTAGCCAATGCTTTGAAAGATCTCTACATAATATTGCCATGTCATTCTGCTGGTTAGGATTATGTTACTTGCTTCATGATTGCTACTCATTTTTTGCCAGTGTGATCAATAAAAGTGACACTGAGAAATCTGATCTTCCTTTTCTGCAGGCCAGCTTTGGGTGGTCTCCTTACATCATCTTTTCGGCAGCACCAGGAGTCCTTGGCAGCAGAAAGAGAACGACGGCGTCAGGAGAGAGAAGAAAGGTTGCAAAGGATAGAACGTGAAGAAAGAAACAAATTCAAGTAGGACCCAAATTTGCTCTCAGTCTGTTGCTTTAATGTGTGATAGATTGATCAATCATTGGGACATTCAACTGCAAAAAAATTGAATTGATGAATAATTGTCTCTTTAGATACTTTTCTTGATCTAAGTATCTTAAAAACTGATAGATTAAACGCATCACAAATTTTGGCATTTCATAAAAAAATTATTTTTTTAAAGGCAGCCAATTATACTGCCTGAGTATGTACAGAGGCTCAATTTTATAATTTTATTAGATAATATTCTCACCAAATTACAATCTCAGTGAGGTATAGGATTTGAAGGTGAAACAGTGGGACAAATGTATCAAGAAGGGAGGAAGGGACAGCACTGAAACATCATTTTGCTTTTAAGTTAAACAAAGTAAAAATGTCCTGCTGTATGGTAGTGGTTTTTAACTACTTTTTCCTGTGTTTCTGAACACGTGTCTCTTCCTCCTGGAATCAACAACTGACAGAAGGTAATGACCAAAATAGCTGTTCAAACTTTGGCCAGACAAATGTCATGGCTGAATGTGGGACTTCGCATTTTCACATCTGAGAAAATGTTGTGTGATGTGGGATGCCAGGGTGTGCTGCCTGGGGATAGTAAAAGACCAGCCCTCCTCAACCTTTTCAGTCCATGCCTAGAAATCCCAGCAGAGACATTAACAAAGACTGCAGTGGGCCAAAGATAGATATGGAATCTGTACCTGAAGTTGTGTGCCTTCAGTCTGAAGAGTGTACACTAAGAAATCAATTTGTTTCCTCATTGACAGGAGTGAAAAGCAAACCTATTTTTAGTATTTAGAAGACATAATGTAATAACTGAAAGAATGGTAATGTAAATGTTTTGTAGCCTTAGAATTGGTAGTTACAGAAAAGATGGCACAGGGTTTCATGTTAGCTTGTTTACTAGTATGCAGGATTGTTTTCACTGTAATCATCCCTTTAGTAAAAAGTGGAAACAGGCTGTGATTCTGTGAATTTGGAAAGAGGAGTAACTAAGGAGTGGTTGATTGATATTCTCCTGGCTCCAGAAGATAGCTAGTTTAGAAGGAAATGAGAGGCAGAGGGAAGGTGGAAGAGCACCATAATAGGATCTTTGGCAGCCAGGAGCTGCCCAAGTCCTCCTGAAACAGAAACAATAAGGTTACAGTCTTCCAGCCTCTTCCAAAAACTCTCCCTCTAAGTGGTATCATCAGGCTGCAGCAGGCTGCCATGGACAGCCAACATGATCTTTCAGAAAGGAAACTCCCAGACCAAAAAAGCCAACAGGGCATTTGGCAGATTGACCTGTTTGAATAACAGATCTGCACATTTCAGTAGAGGTTGGCTACACTGGTTGTTCTGTCACTGAAAGAGATTTCTTAAAATCAGGAAAAAAAAATCAAAATATACATTTTCATCCTTTCATTTCAGAGTCAGAAACTGATTAATTAAATCTCATAATTATGCTACATACTTAAGATTATTTTTCAATGCTCAGTGTTTTCATCTTTTGGATTTGAGTTTTGTGATCACCCAAAAGTTATAACTTTTGTTTTAGCAGAGGGTCTCCAAAGCCGCCAGACTTCTCAAACAGACAGCATCCCACAGTTGATTAAATAGTCTGGCAGGAGGAAGACAAAATCACAGCAAGCAGTCATGGACAGTTTCATAAAAGTTCCTGGGATTTCATTCTCATATCATCAGTCTGGCTAGAAACCCAGTCTCTGAAGATGTATTTTTGATTAAAAATAGCACTTGCAATTCAGTCTTTAAACTCGTGAGCCGTACTGGATTTACCATCATGACTCATTTGTTATCTAATTCTTTCCAACTCTGCCTCAAGAACATTGCACTAGGTTCTGGCACCATTATTGACAAATAGAGGATAATTTAAAGGAAAGCATCACTAGTTGTGAAAGAGCTTGAGGATGGGAGAGCTGGAGGATTGGGAGAGGAGCTACAAAGCTTCATAAGCTATTGCTAACTAAAGGAATGCTTTGCAGAATGAACATTTTTCTCAGTAGAAGGACTATTGTACCCATTGCTTTGCAGAATGAACATTTTTCTCAGTAGAAGGACTATTGTACACGTTGCATATGTAGAACAATATGTCATAAAATAAAGTGGTTATTTTTCAGCTGTAGGGAAGAGTGGAAGTTGTCAGAAGGGAAAGAGAATTGTTAAAATTTGCCTGCTGAAGATTTCCTGGAATACTTTTAAAATATTGTGAAGGTATAATCGGTTCAGAATTCAAAGCCTGTGGAGATAGCCTGAAACAGTAATGTGTGTTCCCTGTTAAAGGACTTTTGAAGAGCACTTGCACCCAGATGTTTGATAGCTATTGGTATAATAGATAAGTAATTCAATTAATGACACTATATAAAGGGGAATAAAAGGAGTAGTTCTGAAAATATTTCTGGTACAGCTTACACTGTGAAAGAATCTAGCAGATAAGGTGAAGATCACATCAGTTTTGTCTACCAGATTCAACCAAGTATTAAAAATACATTGTAAGGAACCATCTTGCTGTGATAGTGAGACAGGGTGGACATTTGCTGGGTTCTGCTGTGCTCTGAGTTAAATTTGCATCCATGTTTGTGGATGTGGCAGGCCTTTCTGAAATCACAGTACTCAAGCATCCAGCAAACTTGACTTGGCAAAAATTAAATATATGGGTTAATTGAGGAGCTGTGGGAGTGGCAGCTGACATAAATGGAGTTTTGTATCTAAAACTCCGGGTGAAAAATGAGGAAGTGAAAGGTGGTTATCTGTCCAATGATGCCGCACACACCCTGTTGGAATGCAGAATTCTCCTTCTTAGTAAAGCCAGTCCCCTGTTCTGTTTCCAGCTGTGGCAACTAAAACTCACCAAGGAAAGGTTCCTTAGAAAGAAGGCCAATAGGTTTACCCACTGCCTCAGGTCACAGCCAGGAGCTGCAGTGACTGTCTTGGGACATTCTAAGATGGAGTGAATGAGGGATGGTTTAATAGGCACTCATGTGCCTACTCCCTAGGATAAGTGCAGTTCATTGAATCTCATTTCAGATACCAGATTTCAAAGCATGATTCAGGTTTTTCACTTACTGCATGTTTTTTAGAATTACTTTGAATGACCTTTGAAACTACATATTTGGTGGTGTATGTATGGATAAGTGTGCACTTTTCAGCAATTTTTGCAAAAACAAGCAGGTTTTTTTGACAACAGCCTTCATTGTCTCCAATCGGTTTGTGTGTACCACTCTTGGTTTCTCCTATTGTACTTATATTTCTATTACTTGCCTTTTTCTTCTGGTTTCTGCTGCAATTTACTCTAATTCTCTTTCTAGCCGGGATTATTTAGACAAAAGAGAAGAACTAAGACAAGCAAGAGAAGAGAGGTTTGTATGTCATGCATCCATCCTTCCCTATCCTTCCCTCTGGTTGTTTGTACTTCCTATATTCTTTGCTGCGGAGCTGTCGTATGTTTACATTTTTAACTCTGCTTGCACAAAACACTTTTATTCCAAAAGACTTCTATAAGAAAGAAGTTGTTACAGAGCAGAATGAAGTCCAGCTGTAAGCACAGCAATAAATGAAGAGCAATGAGAATGCTTAAGAATGATTGATGATCCTTTATCTATTTGTGTGGGAAATAAGCTTACCCCATTTGCCTCAGAAATGTGCCCAAATTTAGTAGAGTTATAAATTGAATAAGCCTGTCTTTTTCACCCAGTGGGTCCCAAGCTTTCTGGAGGGTCAGAAAAGGCAAGTGAGGATAAAGGAAATTGGGGTCACAAACATTGCAAAACTGCAGTAACAAGCTGATGGAAATGGTTCTGACCCACTCTCAGCATATTTTTATCTTTCAGAGCCAAGTTTTCTTTGCTGATCTCTTTAAACATCAGCAAGTAAATTACAAAGCTTAGCAGTGTTTATCATTGGGGCATTGTTTTAGTTTTATTTAAATAGCATATTTGAAGGGATGGAGGGTTTGGGTTTTATTTTTCCTTTTTTTTTTAAATTCAATGAACAAGTTTAGAAATTCTGGGCTAGGCTGGGAGGTATGTGCTTATAAAAGCATATTTTTCAAGGAATGCTTAACTAAGGACTTTTGTCTTTCAGTAGCTTCATGTCTACCCCTGCTAGTAATTGCATCCTGGAGGGAGTGCTTGTTTTTACCTGGAAGATATGCAAGTTACTGTACAAATAGATGAAAAATCATCCAGACTGCTTCAGTTCTGCTTTTATGATCCTCTAGAGATTACTCTCTGGAGATACATTTGGATTGTCAAGAATTGGAGTTACATTATCAAAAGAAGAGAGCAGCCATCTCAGAAATCATTGTGTTGCTATGTTTTTACTTGGGTTTTTTTCTGGTTGCCTTTGTGTTTTGACCTTTTTTTCACAAAAATCATCATACAGGAGACTGTTTCTGCAGACTGAAGTTTTATCTGTTGAGGATGAAGTAGCTAATATTAAAAAATTATTTTAGCATCTCTTAGAGTAAGAAAAGGTGGATAGGCTTTCCATTGTGCTTCCAGTCCTAAAACAATTACAAATAGTTTAAAGCATTTTCTGAAATGAAATGCATCTGAGCATATAAGCATCATCACTGAGCTGAGTAAAACCTTTCTTCAGTGAGCATGCTCATCTGCAAGTTTTGAAACAAATTAGAAGGGAGTTTTTTAGAACTTTCAAGTTGTAAGGGAAAATGACAACGGGAATATTCTTGGGGAAGTGTTCACCATCACTGCTGCACAATCTGAGACTATTTCACCCTTCATTAGTAATGTTTTGTTATCCTCAGGGCTCTTTTGAACTGAGATATCAAACTATCAGTTCCTACTCATAAAGAGGAAAGACATGTTTGCTTTGACAGCAGATAAATATTGGAAAAAACTTCTGCAAATGAATTCTTGCATCAGTCGTCCATTACATTAGCATTCTGTAACTACTTTTTTATAGACACTTTTGCACAAATTAAGTTTTATTTCCTATAGGAAATTGCATGATAACTTGTTTTAGTAGACTGCATAGACTGTAAGAAAGTCCTATCGTCAAGGTGCCTAAAATCCTAGTTAAAAACTGATTTGTATGTTTCCTCCATATCAGTTCTTGCTGTTCAATGATTTGAGGCCTTTTCCCTTTGCTTGGTTGGATGTTTTCCAATGGAAATTAAAGAATAAAACCAAGAAAGGGGAGCTCCCAAGCCCTCTCTGGTTTGAGGTACAGTTCAAATGCTCTCTACCGCCATGACTTTGTTGGTACCTTAACATTTTAAGTTGCCCTCGGGGCATTACTCAGATGCCTAGAGAACTCAAAATGATAATTTCATCTACTTGAAAATGATAAATCCATTCTTATGTTCATGAGGGATACCAAATGGATAGCCACAGACTTTTGGCTCGTTGTCTATAGAGAAGAGTCAGCATAGCTGAGATGATGTCTGCCGGTTCCCAGGATTTAAAAGAATATGGCAGCATATATGGGGGCAATTTGTCAATCCTGTAGTGGAGGTATGGTAGCTCATCCTTTCAACCCTTTCAGATTTTGGTCTGCGTGACCTTGCTGATCTGCTGATGGCATTTGTTCAATATGAAGATATTTGTCGGAAACAAAAAATAACATAAATAATGTCATTTATCACGTGTGAAGCATTAATAACTGATTCTTGAATGTTTTTTTATTTCTCAGTGATACCTATTTATTAAGCTTGCCATTTGATAACGAGTTCTGCTGAGGTGCTGCCATTGGAGTTGCTGTTCTGGTTCCCATTTTTGTTTCAGTATAATAGTCAGATACATTTTGAAAAGTCACCTCTTGATGACAGTCTCTGCTTTGCTGGTTGGCGGTGCAGCACGCCACTACAGAAAATGTTAAAGCACCTGAAAAAGAGCTGAGGACAATAAAATATTGTAGCTCCCCACATCATATAAGGATCCATCCAGATCTTTGTTGTAGTTTATTGGCAAACTGCAAAACCCCCTTGGCAGCAGCCAGCTGGGCTGTACCTGTTAGTGCCAAGTGATCAATTTGAGTGGCTCTTTATGAGTCTGGAGTCCCATCTGCTCTGCTTGTGAGGAGGTGGAAGGCACTGTATATAAGTGACCAACATTCAAAGAAAGAGTGGCTTCATGACCTGTAACAAAACATCATGCTGATGCCAGAGAAATGCTTTCCCCTCTATTGAAAAGGCAAGATTCAGTCTCGAGAATTGGCTTCTTGTTAGAACTGTAAACAGTTCCTATTTTATAACCATGCAAGTATGTATCTTGTTATATTTTCATCCAGAGTCTGTGGGGGTTCTTTTTCTTGCAGAATTTGTTCAAAGCCTGTGAATACCTCTGGAGGAATAAAGGAAAATGAGTTTGTTCTTCATTATTGCTGTTTGCAGTAAGGCAAATTGCCTCTGAAAACACAAGGACTGCTCTTCAAAGACACATTTCTGTCCTCTATATGAATGTTTGCAAATGTGCATGTGTGTGTGGCTACCATATGTACTTAGCATGTTTGTTGCCACATGTGGCTGACTTCTTTACCCTGCCTGCTTTTAGTGCACCCTTTTATACTAATTTGGTCTGTCAGTGATGCAGAAGGGGGGAGGAGAGGTATTCAATGTTATGAAGTGTTTACAACTGTGTGTTATAGGGAATAACCAGAGTGTTTCAGAGACATAAGAAGTAGTCCTGATTAACCTGTTTAACAACTAACTTGTGGATAAGGCAAACAGTCTAAAGCCCAATCCAGCTGTATTCATGAATTTATTCCTTAGCAAATAATGGTGGATAAAATTAGCAGACATCTGGAACAGGCACATATTTAAAAGTTATTTTGGTCGAAATGTATAAAGCATACTATGAAGAATATGATTGGTAGCTGGTCTTAATAAACAGTTAGTGAGTTCTGCCTGCCTAAAATGCAAAACAGATGTATCTTTGTTCTTTTAAAGTGACTTTGATGAATAAACTACATGTGACGTCAGGTACAAGCTATTGGATGTCTGAGTCCGGCAGAGAAATTTTTCAGAATAAAAAAAAAAACTTTCCATTGTAGACTCTGGAGAGAACAAAGTGAATTCCAGTGCATTGCTCTCAGAGCAAATAGAAGCAGGTTCAGAATCTTTAGATAGTCAATTCAGATGTTTATTATTGGTGTTATTTTCAGGAAGATCTGGTTTTGTCTGCTGCATTTTCCTCTCCTTACAGCAAGTCTCAGATTTTGGCAATTTGCACCAGTATTAAGGGGCTCTGGGTTTGGAGAGGTTTTTTTTTTCTTCTTTTGGTTGTTTTTTTTTTCTCTCCCGTTTAGTTTTGGGAGAGGGAGGGCTGAGAGGAGGAGGAAGAGGAGGAGGAGGAGGTGAAAGAGGAGGGTGAAAAGGAGGACAGACAAATGCTTCCAAAAAGGAGGGCTGTGCAGACAAAATACTATAGCTAAAGGTTCTTTAACTCTGCTGGTTTTTTGCTTTTGTATTGTAATGAGCAATTTAACATTTTTCAGGGCAGTAGTCTTTGCTTTAGTGTGCCCTTTTTGGCAGATTGAGCAAGCAGGCAGTTCAGTGCTGTACTCCTTGTGTCAGGAAGTCAGCTCATTTTCTGCAGGTGTTTCATCCATAAACAAGCATCAGCCACAGGCTTCTTTTTCTTTACGGAAACCCTCTGGAATTTAACTTTCAGATACAAATACTTGGAGAAGTTGGCAGCAGAGGAGTATGAGAAGGAGCTGAAGAGTCGGAGTGTCAGCCGAGGCAGAAGTGAGCTGTCCTTGAACCTGAGATCTCCTTCAGCTCCATCCTCACCTGTACCCAAGTGCATCAGCCCAGCATCCATAGAGTCCCAGGAAGAGCTGAAGACCCCTTCCATCCCGTGTGGAACTCCTCAGCCCTCAGAAGGTAAGTATAAAGGAGGGTAGGGGAAACAATGCTGCGTTTATCAGTTTCTCTTGGGATGGTGATTTTTGATGCATGAGTGCAAGAACGCAATCTATAAGGTGCCAGAGTAAAGGGTCCTACATTGTTCCATCCTGTCTTCCTAAATTGCCTATTTTTTGCATTGATTTGGATATCATGTAATCTGTTCAATAATAGGATACATTGCAAATTGTTGCTATGATTCATACTATCATTTTCTGTTGCTTTTCAAATGGAATAATTAGAAAATAGAGAATACAGAGGGTCTTAATTTTTGTGTCATGTTCCTTATATATGAGGAGTTACTGAATACTAGACAAACAGTATTCCTGCCAACAGATTTTGCGTATGTGGATTCTCTGAAAGAAATGCAGCAGATGAATGCCAAGATTATAATAACCTTCCAGTGGAGCACAGGCTGAATGTGACCAAGTGAAAAGTTCTTGAATTGAAGGCAGGGGGAATGTGTTAATTATTTTTAATACCAAGAAAAAACTCTTAAAATTGTAGCACAAGTCATAAAGGACTTAAAAGAGACCACAGACAATTAGTAAAAAGGAAAGTATAACTAGTGTTTGCATGGTTGGTTGGCTGTCACATAATTTATTGGATTACAGAGCAATGCTTTTTGTGTATGTTTGTATGTCATTCTGCCACTTGCATCATGTACCTCTCCTTCAGTCCTCAAAACAACACATGCCATACAGATTTATATTTGCACCACATGATGTTGCATTAACATTGGGAGCTAGAATGCATGTTGAGGGCAAATTATCACCATCACTCATTTTTATTTTATTTGATTTCCTGCTACATGCTATTGGTGATTAATGCATTTGTAACTTGCACTGCTTGGTTTTATGGAGTGTTATGGCTGGTAGCATGCTATAAAGCAAGGCAATTTAAGAAAAACGTTACAAATACTGAATGCTGCATATGTTTGTCCTCACCATACTGAGTAGGTGAAGTTTATTTTATTTAGTTTTATATATTTTCCCAATTATATTCCCCAATTTTCTTGTTTGGAACCTTAAGAGTCTCAGTGGAATAATTTGAACTTAGAAACCACAGATTTTTTCCTCCAATACTGATAGTCAGAAATATCAAAACACCCATTTTGTTTAGTGCTATATTGCTTTTAGACCAAATAAGCTGGATTTTTCCACCATTAGGATTTCAGAGCTGGGTAGGGAGCAAGTATCTCTTGTGATGATTATTTTAACATATTTCTCCTGGAAGCATTAAAAAAAATTGCAGCATGAAATGGAGCAGCACGAACCATTTGGAGAATACATTTAGAGCAGGTGTACAGGGCAGCTTCAGACAGCCAGAATATGGCAAAGCTATCAACATGTAGGTAGACAGGACATCTCTACTAAAACTCCTGGAATATAGTAGGCATTGGAGGGCAGCACCTGGAAGCCTGGCAAACGGTCCACAAGGAGAGAATATATGCATGGGGCAGGGTAGCCTTCCAGCCAGGGGCAGCTGCAGGCAAAGAGCCAGGATAGAACCTAAACAGAGGCCTGAAATCTGCATACTTCAGCAGGATCTGGGCATGGGGAATGACTGTTTTTTCAGACCTACCAAGAGCATTGGAAAGATCATAGGTAGTCATGAGCTTGTGGGCAGGACACACCATCTGGAAGTGCCCATATTATTGGATATCTGCCAGCAGGGGACGGGCTTAATGTAGAGCTGTGCCATGGTCTCTGTACTATTACTTGACTTCCTTATGCTCCATGCTGAATTAAAATCTCAATTTTACTGGTTTTAGGAAGGGTTATGAATCCCACTTAATAGGTAGAGAAAATGAGTCATTAACTTCCTTAAGTCAGTTGTAAGAAAAGCTGAAACAGAGCCATGAACAGAACTCAGATTACTTGCACCCCAAGCAGTTGCTTTTAATATAACAGGGTTCACCATCTTCCCAAGCAGGAATGAAACTGCAGAAGGAAAACAGTTCCTTGATTCTGTGCATATGATGCTTTAAAGACTCTGCAAGAATGGTGTTAACAGATGTGTGATATTCATTTGCAGAATTCAGAACCTGAGGTCAAAGGCAAAGAGTGTTCATCTACTAGCAAAACAAGAAGGGATTTTTGAAGTCAGACTTATTTTATTCCTTTTGTGCTGAAATATCCTTTGGCCAATCCAGTATCTACTGTTATTAAGAAGGAAACAGATTCTGTCTGTGGAACTTGGTCTCACACTGTGAAATGTGTCAGTACCATTACCCAATATAAAAATCTGGACTTACTGAGCTGCAGTGTTTTCTTGTATAAAACAATTGGTTCCACTAAAGTAATCAAGTCTTGTAGGACTTGCTCTTGTAAAACTTGTATTGTGGCATTCAGAGGAAATGAAGGCAGTCCTGTAACTACAAAAAGGAACTTAATTTTTTTCAGAGCAGCTACTTACTCTTTTGTAATTTAATTGGAGAATGTTTTGTGAAGTGCAAGTATGCAGTAAAGGAGGAGCAACAATAACTGAGACATCTCTGAAGTCAATCTACAAAGGAATTTCAGGTGAACCCTTCTGTGAAAGAAGCAGCTTTTTTAGCACTTAAGAAAGTAAGCAGTCCAACCCAAGTGTACATGGTGGACAGTAGGAGACCTTCTGAGCATAGTGAAAGTTGAGTAGGGTTAGGATGCTGCCCAACACATGGCATCTCAGCAGATGAAGAAGCACCAGAGCATAAGCATGGAATGAGGCCAATGCAGCCCCAGTTGCAGAGCCAAAGGAAACATGATACAGAAAGTCCCAGGAGGATCTGGGGTGGGAGGACAAAAAATGAACATTTCTGACTGCATGAAGAAAGAGCCAATTCAGTCTGCACCTGTTCTTACCAATACAAAGAATGGGAGGAAAAACTTGGAGTGGGAGTGGGGACGGATAAAGAGTCTCTGCAGAATTCAAGGAAAAGGAATACTGTGCTGGAGTAGCTGAAGGGAAATAACAGCCAAGACTTTAGGCAATGCCTGAACAATTGACCAAGAGGTCTTGGGCAGACATAGACATTTTCAGACTTACTGTATGCATCCACGAGAGACACCAAACATCTCTATCTTACACCTCCAAGTGGAAGGCAGAGAAAATAGATGGGGATGTGGCTGGCTAATCAATTAGCCTGACAGGGGATTAGATGTGAGCCCAGAGGGATATTTCTTCTCTCTGAGGGCTTATAGGACTGTAGGGTTGAGTTCTTATCAGCAGGATACAGCATCTTGTGTCTGCTTCAAAGTTGATTTATAGTTGAGTATTAAAGGAAATGTCCATATCCCTCTACCACATTATAAGTTCTTAGGCTTGCTTTTCAGAAGGGATCAGCTTATAAAGGTATCATGCTTCTTAACATCTCAGGCACACCTTCTTTGCTGTTGATGCTTTTTGATTTGACCAGGCTTGCTTTCCTGAGTCTTTGCAGTCTCCACCAGCAAGAAGTCTGAAGACAGGGAACAGAGCCTGGTCTGTTATTTATTTCTCTTGCCACCTGTGAGGTTGCCACTTAGAGTAGTGTTTTGTCTGATATGAAAATGGACCCAGTAGGTGAAGGACTGAAAGTTTGGGCTCATTTCAAATAGGCCATTACCAAGCATTCCCTGAGAACTGTATTTTTTAACATCTTCGGAAGTTCTCACTAATATCAATGCAGTGATGGAAATGCAAGTGATAGACACATGTCTAGCTTGCTGGCTTTGTTCTCTTGGTAGTGTTTCCTGGCAGATTGGATTTTTGTACTGTTTCTTAAGGAAAGTCCTGCTGGACTTAGCTCACTGTTTTCAAGTGATTTTAGCTATAGGTAGATTGTTTGATATTATCCCAAGAGAGAGAGAGAGAGAGAGGCTGTCAAAATGAGTGTCAATATATCCTTGTTTTCTTCCAGTACTTAGATTATGTTACTCCTGGAACTCAAAAGAGCAGACTATGTCAGTACAGTGCTCTTTACTCTTTGTTATGTATTAGATTTTGCTAAGTTGCTGTGTATTTCTGGTATATGTGAAATATTTCTTGTTAGAACAATATCTGGAATTCTTTCCAACATTCAAATTTTCTCAAGCATTTCTTACATTTCCCCTGACTTTTTTCTATTGAATCTTCAGTGTGGCTTCATGATGACAACATTGCAGTAAGCTTTAGGAGTCCTGGCCGTGTTTTAATTAGCTTCTTTCTCTATCTGAGCTGTTGGAGTTGACTTTTTTGGTTATTGCATGACAGTTGGTTTGTTTTTTGGGTTTTTGTAGAGATAAATATCTAACATTTATCTGAAATTAAGATTATTCATGGATGAATTGGTGACATTTGTATATATGGACCACTGAACCATGGCAAGCTGAGAATCTTTCATGCTAAAGTACCACATTAGTTCCAGGAACTCCCGAAGAATTCCTAAGCTTTCATCTCAGTCGTATTCAAATCTTGGCTTGACTTTTAAATGTTCTCATTCTATACCTACACACTGACAGCTGTGGTGAGAAACACATCACCGGGATTTGCAGCGTCTGCCAACTTCTTGACAGCCCTCTGTAATTTTGACTCTCTTCTAGGCAGTATCCAGGATACAGTCATAGGTAAGGTACATTTAGAGAAATGAGGCATGGGCAGAGGTGCTTGCATATCTAGTGTTAGACATTTAGGTGCTCTCAATGGAGAAGAATATGATCTTCATTATTTTGGCTTATATTTACTTAGGATAAATCTACTTTCCTGCTCACTAGAGGACTGAAATATTTGGATTGCATTCCAGTGTTTCAGTGTGATTTTTTTTTTCCTTCAAAGGTTCATGTAGTACCTGAATAAATTCTCATTGGATTTTGTGTAATCCTAAGACAATGAGAAGTCCAGAAGACTCTTTTGCAATATTGCAATGAAAAATAGTTAACAGAGAGACAAAACAAGTATGACTTGGTCATTATAGTTCAGCCACCCACAAGATCTAGTACAGAGGGAATTCAAAACTATGCAGAGCTAACATGCATGTCCATTTTTGCCACACTTTGCATGGCCGTTTCAGAGAACTGTGAGCTTCTTGATGTGATATGTGTGGATGCTCTTCAGTTTCTTTGCAGCATGCAGAGAATATTTGCATGTGAAAATCTGCTGTTACTGCTAAAAACCCTAAAGGTGAATGAATTATTTTTACTGGGAAAGCAGGGAAGAAGAAACCAAGTATACTATCAACAGTGTTTGCTGTGTGCCAACTGATAAAAAAGCTCATTGTGTGCCATATGCCAACCAACTGGAAACTAAATATGTGCCATATGCCAGGCAGTTGGAAACTTTGCTTAATTTTGATGTGGCTATTCTGAAGTAAATGTGCATGAAACAACATATGGTTTTTGTCAGCCAAATGTGTGACAGTGCCATTTCGAGACTGTGCCATTCAAGTGTGTTATTAAAACTAATATTTGTATTTTTTTTGTTGAAGTGTTCCTCATCAGGTGAAAAAAGAACTCTTCCAGAACCCAAAGAAAATTCAACCAAAAGCCACAATCACCCTCCTTTTTGTTTGTTTTTTTTTTTTTTCTTTTTTTTAAATCTCTTCTTTCCTGGCTCTCTAGGCACTGAGTTGTCAATGCTCAGGTGAGATGCCCATTTTCTGCTGGTTCGTTCAAATCCTTGTGCGAGTCCAACTCTGCAGCTGTGGAAGTATGTATGAAAACAGTGGGCTGGCTGCAGACAGCCAGTGAGGGGCCTGCCAGGCCACTCTCACCTGCAATGCTGTCGTCACACAACATCCATCAGTCTGTTGCTCCTAATGTTCCTAAGCACGCCGTGGGCTTGCGTTTTATTTTATTTCCATAAGGCACTTGTACTGCACTCACGTCCCTCTCATTTTGAGGGGTGAACCTGAGATGGCTCTGTTGTTAAGTGAATCTCTTTCTCCCATTGTTCTCTCCACCAGTGAGTGCCAGTGAACCCGAACCAGAGACAGAGACAGAACCAGAACCAGAGCAGGAGGCTGAGGCTGAGGCCAAGCAGGGAACGGAGACACCCAAGGAAATAGAGGCTGCAGAGGTGGGACCAGAGAGTGAGGTGGAGCAAGGACCAGAGAGAGAGCCAGAAGAAAGTGCAATACTCAGTGAAAAGGAGAGGCAGAATGAGGAAGTGAATGAAAAAGACAACTGTTCTGCATCCAGTATATCCTCAGCAAGCAGCACTTTAGAGAGGGAAGAGAGAGAGGACAAGTTAACCAGTGACAATGAAACTGGTAAAGTGAAGCTTTTTCAATAATGAAGGGTTTCTGGTGGAAAAAAAAAGTGTTAAATTAGCTCTGATATTGTGTTAATTAGTTAACAAACCTGTCTAAGACTTTCTTCACCATGGCCAAGTCTTGTCTACTTTCTGCTTGGACATCCAGACGTTATTTGGGTTACTATGTTTGAGGGACAGTAGGGCCTTGATGAAATGAAGTTTCATTTGATTTGAGACCATTTTCTTCCCCTAAGATTAATATATTAACTACTGAATCAGCATGTGCAGAGACTTGGATCTCTAGCTCCTGGAGAACTTATTTGGGTTTTCTGTACATAAGTCAGTGAGACAAAGGGCTGTGCTGGCATGATTCATCATGAAGTTCCAGATACCATTTCTCATAATTTTAGTGGAAAAGGAAGAGCAGTGAGGGCTGAGATGTTTGTTCCTTCCCTTCTGTCTTAGACAGGCTTCAGACAGCAGAGGGAGATACACAGGAGCTGCTGAAGATAGGTCTGGGCTATCTTTGGCTCATGTGGAGAAGGCACATGAAATACACCTTGTCTGGAAAAGACCAGTTTCATGGTGCTGAGGGATTCTAGTCAAATAGGCCACCAGGTACCAGCCTGGAAAGGCTCAGCCTGGGAAACACCTTAAGTACCAAGTTTCTGCCCAGAAAGATAATGATAACCAGTTTCTGCCCAGAGAGATAATTATTTCAGCCCAGGCAGGGAGGAAATAAAAGGCAGATTTTGACTTTGTTGATTACTCTTTTCCCTTTTTTATAGGGAGGTAAAGAAATGTAATGTAATTAGGGCATTTGATTCCCAAGTTTTCTTTGGTCTGAACCATGGAATTGTCCTATATTCTCTAAATTCAAGATAAGAAAATGAGATGTGCTTCACAGTGTGAAATAATCCTGCTCTGTCCTGAAAGATGAGGGATAGTTCTGAATGCCAACAATTACCTCACAGACATAAACTGTCAGATTGAATTGTTCAAGTTTAAATCTGTCACTTTTTTTCTGGGAAGCATTACACGAATTTTGTCCTAAATTTTAAAACTAACTTCTTTTCAGTCAGTACCAAGATTGAGTTACCTAGAATGCTATTGTACTCATAAAGAATGTAGATGGATATATCTGTAGGAAAGGCTAGGGAAGGATCACAAATGAAGGATGTTGCTACGCTGTGGTATAGTCCAAGATAGGCCAAGTGCAAAAAAGAACAGTTGCAAGTCTTTTCTTATTACCTTGTCTATTACTGACCTGTTACCACTCTAATTTAAAGTCCTTATGTACTTTTGTTAAAAGCTAAGAAATGTATTCTTACTAAAATCAACATCTTAAAATTGTCCTACACAGAGATTTATTTGGTAGTGATGTATAGGAGGACTCATGTAGTGAGTTGTTTGCTCTCTAGTAGGTGAGGAGTTCTGGAAAGCAAATGAGCACTTCCTCAGTTTTGACATTCCCAAGAAGCATTTTGCCATTTATGAGATGGTCCATTGGTCCTGCCCAGGTGCATTGAGGACAAAGGCTTGCCCTTGGTGCAAGCTTCTTCATTAGCCATCCTGCCAAATTTGGCTTTCCAACAAGTTTTGTTTCTCCAATGGTATTTCAAAGCTTTGCCTGTGGAGAGGAGAGCAGAAGAGGCCACCAAGGTAGCAAGAGTCTTCACAGATATGATTTTTGATCAGCTTGGACAGTTGGGGGTGGAATTGGGGAATGCAAATTAGAGATTGTGTCTGGGCAAATTTTGATGAGTAGTTTTGCAAAGGAATTAAACACTGGAGGATCCCATCTGGTGAAACTGAGAGGGGGTAGATCATGTGGGGTTTGTGGGATGGATCTTGGGAGCCATCTTGAACGTCTTTGAAGGAAAGGCTTGGAGTAGGGGGAAATCCTCTGAGAGGGCACAGCTGGGTAGAATCTATGGTGTGGGGAAGGAGTTGTCTAGTGATGTTGTCTAATGAAGCTACCTCAGAGAGAAATCAAAGAGACTGCCTCAGGTGGACAAGTATTGGTAAGAAAACAATCCCATGGATCAAGTCTGAGGAAAAATGAGCAGATAATGGAAGCAGTCAGTCCACCAGCAGGAAAGTAGGTCGTATCCATTTGTGAAAAAAAGTCTTTCTTTTGTGTGGGGTTAAACCTCTGGACTGATTTCAAAACATGGTTTAGAGTTTGATCTAAATAGAGGCAGGAGTTACTGCTGTCTATATACTTTGTGCTGCAAGGCCCTACATTTTAATGCAATGCTGGTTTAAGTGAGGGGAGGCTGGGAGTTGTGGGGCCCTGGATGTATCTCACCAAGAGGACACCTTCTCAGAATACAGGACTAGATATTGTGGTAAGAAAGCAACTCCATTGACAGAGAAAGCTGTAAAATATACTTAAAACTCCAAGGTATTGAAAAAGGTGGCAGCATAAGTGAAGAAAGCAAGATAAAATTAGAGTTTAAGAAAAATGGCAACCTACAGGTATAAAATAAAATCTTAAACCACAAGGCCCCCCAAAAAAGGCAGGCTAGCAATCAAAGTAAAATGATGAAATAAAAGAAGTAGAGTTTATGAAAAATGTGTAAGGACTATGGGGAACAGAAGGAATTCCATACAGGAAATATAATAAGTGTGAAGAATTATCATTGTTTAATCACTTCATCTGATGCCACTGGAAAAAGGAGGACCATAATTGTTAGACACATTATCCACATTGGTTAGTAGTATTAAATTCGGGGAAATGGAGTCACATTTCCCCAAATTTAATACTACTTTAAATTCTTACATTAACATCATATATTTTTCAAGTTTGACCACTATAATTTGTTATTTATGATGCTGTCTCAGACATGCTATTTTGCTTATTATTGGTGAGAAAAGCAGTAGTCAGAAAGATGAAGCTTCATTATAGTGAAATGTTAAATGATTGTAATGTAGGAAGGCCAATAGTCTTTCAACACTGACATATAACAGGGAGGTTAACAGTGGTTGATGAGCAGCTTGTTCAAAATTATTTTATAGAGGTTCTCATATCATAAACAACTTTTAAAATCTTGCTTATGCTTACACTCTTTGTCCTAAGAATTGCCCTGAGAGCTATACCCTGAGCCTACTTTGGAATTCCAATAGTCTATGTTGTGAAGATGGCCCAGGTACCCAGCCAGGGGGTTCTGAGGGTCTGAAAGCTGCCCTCCCCTAGCCAGCAGGGTGGGAGGAGGAGAAGTAAACAGCTACAGGTCAGCCTTGGCATCAGGCAAGGAAGATCTCTTTCATATGAGAATATTTTCCTGAGGTTGTTCCAGTACATGGCCAGGTGAAGAATATGATGATAACCTGTTTTGTGTCATTGTCATGATATTTAAGCCCCATTCTGAAATACCAAAGGTTATAAGAATTTATGCACTGTATAAAATGAGCTGAGGTAGTAAGTACAAAATGAAACCTGACACATTTCACGAGAAACCTGAATATTCAAATCCTGAAAGTTATATAGTCCCTACCAAACTACATATTGTTCTCTAGTCCCCTTCCTTTTCTGAGAATTACTCCGAACCCACCAAGATCAGGCCATATCAGTGCTGTATCTTATTTCAAACTTTTCACAGTAACTGTTTCCCTAGTTTAAGAGTAGTTGTACATGCATCCCTCATGTGGGTTTTTTTTGTTGGCTGAAGAGTGTTCTTGGTGCTCTGACTTCCTTCCCTTGACTCTTCCCGTCTCTCTGTGTGTGTGATTGCAGGTCCATGGTCACAGACCATTCAGGATGCTGGTGTGAATGAGCAGTGCAGCAACATCCTCAACAACAAGCGGTTTATGCTGGACATGTTGTATGCGCATAACAAAAAGCCCAAAGATGAAGAGGAGAAGGAGCTGGAGGCGAAGGAGGAAAAGAAGGAGACGGAGGAAAGCGAGGAGTCACTCACTAGCCTAGCCAGCAGGATCTCTATTCTTCAGGCCACAAAGCAGGCCAAAGATGAAAGTGTCAAAAAGATGGAGATTGGAAATCTGGACAACCAAGGCAGTGTGAAAGCCTTTGCAGAAAAATTTAACAGTGGTGAGCTGGCTAAGGGGACAGCAGTGCCTGAAGATGAAATCAGTGAACAGGTCCCCGAGAAAACACCAGCACAGCCAAAGAAGGAATCTGATTACATCTGGGATCAGCTCATGGCTAATCCTCGAGAACTTAAAATCAAGGACATGGATTTTACAGACTTGGGGGAGGAGGATGATGTAGATGTGTTGGACATGGATATGGGTCCTGGGGACTCCCTTGCTCCCCCTCCTCCACCTCCACCTTCTTTTCTGGGTTTGCCTCCTCCACCACCTCCCCCCTTGTTTGGATGTCCGCCTCCACCACCGCCCTCTGGTAATTTATTGGCTCCTCCTCCACTGTTCAGCACTCCTCAGGGTTTAGGGTCACCCCAGGTTTCTCGGGGTCAGCCAGCATTTATAAAGAAGAAGAAAACCATCCGTCTGTTTTGGAATGAGGTACGGCCGTTTGAGTGGCAGTGTAAAAACAACAAACGCTGCAGAGAATTCCTGTGGTCGAAACTGGAACCCATTAAGGTAGACACTTCCAAACTGGAGCATCTCTTTGAGTCTAAATCCAAAGAACTGCCTGTCACAAAGGTACAGCTTGTATTCAGTTTGCTATTTTTCTGCTATTGTATTGGTATTCATTCTGAATTAGATCTAGGTGATTTATGTTGTTTATATCAAACCAGTGGAAATTACTGGATGTGATTCTAGCTTGGCCTATGACAGAAGATATTCCATGGCCTGACACTAGAGATGAGCCTAGGGTGGTTATGTGCCAAGTTGCCCTCCTGTCTCAGGTCTGCCAGTTGTGGGATATCACTCCAGCTGGCGAACAGCAACAAATTTTACATTAGATTGTCCATAGCTGAGTGCCAGACGAGATACTGGAATCTGAAAAATTTTCTGTTGCATTCGTAAAAAGGTCACAGCATGGTGATTCATATCTGTGTATTTGACAGTTCTTCACTTGGTAATATTTTCCTAATCATTATGTGGAAAGGTTGGAATATCAGACTGGTTCTGCTGCAAAGAGTCTACACATGTGCCTTGTTCTGAAGGATGGAATTATCAGCTGGACCATGTTTACAGCTGAACTCTGCAGGGGTGTTGGGTTTTTGTTTTATACTGGTGAACAGGCCTATTTAAAATCTTTAATTTTTACAATGTGGAAATTTTAGGATAGAAGCTGGCACAGGAAATACCTCCACAGCTAGGATTCCCTCTTTCTTAGTATTGTTATAAAATAAACTCACAAAGGCTCATGACACGGCTGTTTAACATTGGAATCAACAGTAAAAGGAACCTTTTTATAGTTACACTTAAGAGGAACTTGAAATAGCGTTAAAAAAGTTATTAGCCTGAACATTTGTTTTTTGTGGCTACATAAACTCTTTTTCTTCTAAGCAGCATAATTGGTATCAGGGAAACAATTTTTTTTTCCAGTTAAAATGATAGTAAAAAATGTCCATCTCTTAAAATAAATGAATGGCTTGTGTGTTTTCTCTGTATGCCTATATGTGTTATAGTAATATAAAAACAGTCAGCACCTTGAATATTTTACTTCTCTTTAGCTAGAGAAAATTGTTACACCTATTATGTGTTATAGATATTGTTGTTTGCTCCTATTCTGGGGAATCTGGATGTCTCACAGTAAAGGTTTTCTGTGTCATTTGCCCAGTTTATTAAGTCAAATTTTTTAATAGTCATTCTTGATCATCTTGACAAAGTGGAAACATTGGAATTTCTATAATCAAGCTCCCAAGTACCTAGCATGCAACAGGTACATAAAGAGATGGCTCATGTGGTTCCTGCCATCACTGCTCTTAGGTGAATTTCTTTGTAACACAGATGCACGCAAATCTGAAACGTGTGGTGTAGCACCTTTAAAAACACATTCAGCTGATTGTTCATCTGGCCAATGCTGAGATTAATTTCTCTCCCTGATTCCTTTTCTGCCGAGGAAGGAATGCTGGTGACACCGTGGCATGCTACTCCTCATCTCTCTCCCCGTAAATACAAATCTGACACAGATGGTTCATAGATGGAAGGAATGAGAGCATTTTCTTAGATCCATAAAATATTTAATTCCTTGAATTGAATGTGGAATGATAACATATTTGCCATTTCCAAAATTTAGCTTTGTGCTAAGTGCCAGCATTGTAATGGAGTACTCTGGCTGATTCCTAATTTTTTATTCTCACATGAAATTTTGATAAAATTTTAAGTTGTTGGAGTTATGACTTGTTTACTTTTCCAGTCAATCATCGTGCACGTTCCCAAACTACCCTTGGCCATTTTCTCTCCCTCACACTTGCTTCTCAAGCCTGCCTGATGCTTTGGCAGAGCTTTTGGCTTCTGGCTGGAAGATGAGTGAGCAGGTTTCTTTGAAATTAGTGCAAGTCTGAGGAATGATTTAGGTGCTTTCCCCTTGGCTACCAATAACTGCTCTCTGCATGAGACATTGTACTTTTGGCTCTCTTTCCACCCTGTCCCATAACACAGACATAGAATTCTCATTGTCTCATTGCAGAGAAGACAATGGGGACTTAGGAGTACCATAGTAGAGCTCTGTGCAGGCTTTTGAAAATCCTGCCCGGTTTTCGTGAACACCAGCAAATCTTCCAGAGCAGGAGATGGTCCTTAGATCAAGTGAGAGTGGGAATAATTAGGCAGACCACCGAATCCGTAAAAGACTTGAGGTTTGGTACAAAGATTACACTCAAATTAGGATAGCTCTCGATTTTTCCAGACTGCTTGGTTTATTTCCAGAGAGCACATTCCCCGTTGTGTCTAGTTTCTCCTGTCCAATGGCCGCAATCCAAAACAGGTTTATGCTATAATATCGTAAAGTCTGACTCACAGCTCAGTTGGTTCAGCTGAAAAAAGAGAGTGCAGAGCAACAAATCAGAAGTCAAATCTCTAGATTTCATTTTAAGAGGTGGAAGTAGGTGCATAGAAAAGGAACAGCCCAGAAGGATGAGAGGAAAAGCAAAGTCAGGGTGCATAAAGGGGGGGCTTGGCTCTGTCTTGTGCTTATGCTCTCTCATACAGCTGTAACCAATTTTACTCCAGTTTCTAATCCTTCACTGTGATTTCCACAACACACAGCTATAAACAGCTACTTCCTGGCTCATGAGAAGTTTTTCATTAAACACAATAGACTGTAATAAAATAAAGTGGATTGAAAATTGTAGGATATAATACAGGATTTTGGGGGCTGCGACTGGTGAGAGGAGATTCTTGATTTTAGGAAAACTTATGCCACACTGAGAAACTTGCACATTGATATTATTTAGTGGAGTACCTTTAATTGCAGATGGTTTATTTTTTTAGACTAGAGCACCCTCCATTATGTTTGCCAATAGAAGGAGTGATCAGGTATCCCCTCCAAACCAGTGTAGTATTTCCTTCCTTCTCACTCCACTGAACAAAGCAGATATTTTGGCAAAGTACTTCAAAGTGTTTACTTTTCTGTGAAGAGAAGTGAAAACATGCAGACCGTCCTCAATCAAATGCTGTTGTTCAGCCCTTTTACCATCCACTTGGTTTTGCATGAAAGTATTATTTTGCTGATTCATATATACCCTGTGGGATATAATGATCCATCATGTGCCCACAGACATAAAAATTAGTAGGAGAGAAAAAGGAAGGAATCTGTTTTCATGTGCACATGCTTAGACATATTCCTTTTGAAAGGATTTGTTGCAATTTCAGTGAATGCCAAGACAACTCATAAATGTGGAGCAGAATTTCTAAAAAAGATTGCATACAGATATCCTGGAAAAAGTCAGTGGCAGCTGAGCGATTCCATTTTACATCTCTTGTATTAAATCCTTGCTAATTGAGATAGAAATAAAATATTTTTTTTAAAAAAAATTTAAAAAGCCATCTCACTATTGAGGTAGATTTTTGTGCACTACTTTTGCAGTAGTGCAAAATGCAGACTTTTACAACTTTAAAGGCAGAAGATATTTCTAAATTGATACTCATTATATAATTGTTTATTTATATGACCACTTGAAAAGTTTTTTATTTTTTTTTTCTGCTTCCCATATTAATTAAAACAAAGAGGAATGTTTAAGACTATATTCTCATCAGACTGCAAATCCCTTTCTGTGGGATGGTAATAGGTTTTAAATAATCCATCTGGACTACCCAGTCTTCAGCAGAGGCAAGAGAATGTGGCCAGTTAGGTCTTGTAAAGTGTCTTATAAACACTATAACTGTTAATACATTGCAGAAGTGTTTGTTTTCTAAAAATTATACTAGCTGGTATGTTTGTATTTTATAATTACTTTGCAATTACACATAATAATATAGTATATATAATATTCAGAAGTTCAGGGATCACACTTCATACTGACACATTAAAATATAAAATATTTTATAAATTTATATTTTTATATTTTATATAAAATATAAAAACAGTGCACTAGTTCACTGTTCCCTCAAGCATTTTAACTCACTCTCTGTTAATGAATTTATAAAGCATAGATTGAAGTCACTAAATATTGTTGTAGAAATTAGTAATTCTAGCTTATTTTAACAGTCAGACACTTCCACCTGTGCAATTTCACTGCAGACAAAAAGCAATTCTTTTCCTAGTGGTCAGGTAGTAAAGTTCATAGTCGTAAAATCTTTCTCTTTTCTTCATCCTTTTTTTTATTTGGAAAGGATTTCTTTGGAACTCAGACATCATCCCAAGAATGGATTTAAAATCTCTTCAGCCCCTGTTTTTGAGAAGGGTTACCACCCCAACATTTTATATCCCATATGCAGTTCTAGCTGTGGAAAATACCTGCATGCACTCATGCCCTGTGCAGCTGATCTGTCTTCCATAACTCGTGGCTCGGGAGTGTGTGCACTGTAGGGATCACAGTGATCCCGGCTGTGAGCATCCTGCGTCCCCCAAATGAATATGTCTGTCCTGTCAGACTTGGGAGCCCAAAAAACAGAGCTGAAGATTTGAGGCTTTCTTACCCATACCACATGTGGGAAGCCTAAATTTAACTCCTTTTCTCTGGCTTTTTCCCTTCTGCATAAATTCTTTGGAGCTGTGTAATTCTGTGCTCCAAAGGACAAGGTAAAAAGTGGTGGTTTTAAAAAGGCTTAGTGCAATACAAACTCAAGAGGAGGCAGTCTCTGGTGAACCCTCTTTGGTCTTCATGTGGTCTTGGCCACTAACTGTGGTCCTGAGAATGTGATTAGTGGCTTGGGAAGTAAAAGTTTCTGCATTAAAAGAGGAGCTGCATCTCAGATCTTTCAGGTAGTTCCCCAAGAAAAGAGGAGTCTATTATTTAAAAAAGGAAAAATTCCGGAAGGCTTCGGGGATACTTTTAAGCTGTTAAGAAGAGATCAGTTCTGACAGAACTGATAGAAAAACATTGAAAACAAATGTTATCTTTGCTTTTCTAAAATTTATTCTGTTTACTGCAAAATTGTTATTTCTTTTTAAGTTTAAAAAAAACAACCCTCTTATTACTTTCTCAGATCATATACATGTGGTATCCCCTAATTCCTGTAAACAGCACCTGCCTTGAGTCCCATGTGTGTGCAAAAATTGCACACCTACCACGTTAGTTGTTCTGGTATGATGAAAGGACTGTGGTATCATACAGGTGCTTGGCAGGCTGCAGGAACCAGTGGGCAAACCTCTTCCTGTGCGAGTATGGTTTTGGGCTGTGCCAGAAAAAGGTATCTTTTAATGATACAGCTGTATTCCCCATTATGGGCTGTCCACAGCTGGAGGTGCTTTGATGAAATCGTATTTACTAACTTCCAATTCAGAAACAGCATGTAGGCCTAGCAGTGGGGTATTTTGTGTCTCAGTGGCTGTGGTGCAGACCCAAAGAAAGCAAAGGTCAAAGCTCAGTAGTCTAAAAAACAATCCTGAGCACAGAGTGAGACTGGAGCAGTAAGTCTCCTCTTGGGCTTTTCCCAAATCCACAAGAGATCAAAGACTGATAACATCAGCATGCAGGACTTCTTCCTACACTGCTGTGCTTGAAGGCATTCCTCAGCCCATCTCTGATAGAGAAAAGGTAGAAGAACCACAGATAATATGTTTACAATGTTCACATCTATGCAAAGAGAGGAAGAAAACCTGAGTATGAGGAGCAGAGTCCTCTCACCTTTCAGCTACCCAGCATGATGCACGTTGTTACCAAAGAGACACCTTCTAGCATGGGATGATGAGAGAGAGAAAGAGAGACATGCTGAGGTGTAAAACTAAAGAGCACATTCAACACTACATTATGCCATATAAGTGGATTTTGAGTCACCTTGCATAGTTGGTTCACATTTTGCCACTATGAGGGATGGGGAGAAAGATAAAAAAATTCCTTGGATCTACTCTAGAACAGAATTTAAAGTATATGTTGCCAGTCCTTTGTGATTTTATTATTTTTTGTACTGGAGGTAAGATCCAAGGATATGGATAGTCTCAAATACAACTTTTTAAGAACCACAAGAGTTGAAATGTTTCTGCATCTATGAAGGACTTGGCAGACATATCATGAGCAGCAAGGTCCTAGAACTTTTCCCTGGCAGCCTAAGGTCATAAAACCAAGCCAGTGCCTCCAGAGAGGCACCTACAGCTCCTTTGCCAGTGTCCGAGGTGGATTTATAACACAGGAGAATGCTAGGAGGCACGTGGGAACTACTCTGTTTCCCAGCCAGACACACAAGTGAGAGAGGGTCCAGATTGGTGCATCGAACAGGGAATTGAACCCTGGAGCCCCTTGGCTGCCCAGCTGCTGCCCCAGCAGGCCTGTGCTGGCCAGTCCTGTTGCATAGCAGAGCTCTGGGTTGGCAGAGGCAGTTTCAGGTATTTTTCAGACTGGCTCCTGCCCCAAACTGCCCTTTTGAGGACTCTGTCAGGCTAGCTCTGCTTTGCACAGCAGTGTTCAGATCTCTGATTGAATCCTGGCAGCTCATGTTGATAGGATAAGGATGTGCTACAAGAATTCAGCTTGTTTTGATGCCTAAAAATAAATTAGGTTTACACTCAGTGTCAGCTTTCTTGAGTGGGGGAAGTCATTAGTGAAAGGAGTGACTTTTCCTTTATAAAACAGATCTGAGGAATAATGACCTTGTTCTATTCTTTACCAAGAAAACTGCTGCAGATGGGAAGCGACAGGAGATCATTGTGTTGGACTCAAAGCGGAGCAACGCCATTAATATTGGCTTGACTGTGCTGCCCCCTCCCCGCACCATCAAGACTGCTATTTTGAACTTTGATGAATATGCCTTAAACAAGGAAGGAATAGAGGTAAGAAAGAACAGTCAATGTCTTCAAGTCTGCATCTTCAATACTTTTTTTCCTCATGTTGCATATGGTACAGGCCAGACTGGCCATGGAAGAAGGAGAAAGGGGGTGTATTATGTCATGTCTGAGTGTTGAAATATGGGAAACCAGTGTAGTGGACTCAGAAGCAGGAAGTATCATGATCACTGAGGCATGCTCAGTGATCATGGATTATCTGCTTTGTTTGAGTAGCAATGGTGTTAATTCCTGTCAGGTTTTTCAGAGTATTATCTGAAGCTTGACTGAAATATTGTGAGCAGCAAAACCAGGCAGTGAGTTACTAGGGCTGATGCAACTGGTACAGGGTTTAATAAATTTTATGCCCAGCTAAGCTGTTGGAGTCATTCTAGATTGTATATCTAATGGAAAACAAATACAGAGACTAGTTCTGCCCAGAATAGCATTTCTGTGTTACTGTTGTTTGAAGAAAAGCAGTTGGTATAAAGATTACAGATGATGTAATTTTTACCACTACATGTTTGACTTTGCAGATATTCTTACCAAGATCCAAGATGAGCTCTGTTTATTATTTTTTTTATCAAAACATTTTTCTTCTGTGAAGTGTAAAAGAAGCCTGTGGCTCCACTGTTTTTTTCATTATGGTCATATTCATTTCAATTTTTTTTTCAGTAAGCCTGTATCATCTAGTAAGAGTAATCTGCACAACTACAAATCTCAGTCAGTGGCTCTCAGAAATCAAATATTAATTCACAGTCACCTTTTAGTGGTTTGGCACTGTTTCATTATTTCCCCCTTTCCACCTCCACCTTGCTGACTACAAAAGAAAATGAGAAAAGCTTCCTGGAATGAAAATGGTATCACCAACAGTTGCATGCAAAAGAAATGCTTAAGGCAAAAGATCCTTCTAGTTAGAAGCCAGGGGCTGATTTGTCCCTACTAGAACATAATTTCTTCCCCAAGCTATATTAGTTTTTGCTGTATGCATATTTTACTCATATTATGAAGGTGACAGATCACTCTTAACACCAGTAATTATTTCATGACCCAGCCCATGTACCCACCACTGCAGTCTGCAGTACTAAGCTTTAAAATGTTGGAGAGAAGTACCCCTCCAGCCAAGCCCAATTCACAGATCTCAGTGCTGTAGGCAGTTTCCATGCAAAGTCCAACATAAAATGGCTGACAAAGGAGGACAAGTCTTCATTAACTTCTGGGTATCATCTCCTTAGAATTGTGTCCTTCTCTGGCTTCAGGTGCTCTGCACAGCCCATCCTTTCTACTGCCAACATTTGTCTCTGGTCTGCCCATCTGCCAACCACCTGTTGTGGTGTCCACAGCTGCGCTTTTTACCACCACACCCTCCCTTGGGTGGCCTTTCCATTAGCTGCCAGGAACCCATAATTTAATTTAAAATATATATGAAGGTGGATTTCAATTTGAAGAATTCAAGAAAACAGGAAATTGTACACTATTAATATACTTGCCCAGTGCTAAAGGAAAGGTCTCTGAGGTCTGTCCCCACAGCTTGAAGCTAGGGATGTGAGTAATCCTCATGTGATCATTCAGATATTTGAAATCAAGAAAAAGGGTGAGTGCAGCAGAGCCCAGATACTCTGCACTTTGAGGAGTGAAGTCTTGATTGGTTGGAAAGGATTATGTCCATGGAGAAAAGTGCTTTTTGTCCCTCAGTTATATATCTTTATTTACTTCTTATCAAGTAAAACCCTACACTGAATGCAAATTTCCTTTTCAATCCCAAATTACATATTTTTCTTACAGCATGTTACAGAGTCAGACCTTTATAGTGATAGAGAGGTCTAGATTAAGCTACACAGAATTGGCCAGGTAGCACACAGGTTGGTACAAAAATGCATGTTTGTGAGCCCCACTGTTTTCATCAGATCTCTGCCCCAGTTTTCCATACTGCTCCTTTGGTCTACAATGTAGGCAAGCTTTGCTTCCTGTGTCTCTTCTCTTTATCTGTCTGTTCATTTGCTTTAGCCCTTAACTTAGCACAGAGGGAAGAGAGGTTGTTGTTTCAGTCTGGATTTGTAGAGGTTTTCTGGTTCATATCCATCTAAACATCAGGAAATAATTCATAGTCACTTTGAATGAATCAGTAATAGTGTAAGAATCAGCTTCATGTATTAAAAAACCCACAGATAATACAGCAATTTGCTATATAATGCAATTGATAGCTTTTCTATGGGGTTGATTGAGGCAGGACTGGTATGGAAAAAAAATGCAATTTGCTTAATAAAAAAATTGTACCACAGTGGATACTCAAAAGCCTTTCTGCACAATAATTGTGCAGATCTAGAGATGTCACATCCAGTAAGCAGAAGAGAGATGTAAAGAGAACAGGAAAATAGATATGTGCAGTGGCAACATAACCTTCACTGCTAATATTTCAGAGAAGCTACAATTTAGGATCATCTTCAGCTTTTGTCAGATCCAACAAAGGGCAGAGCACCTACAGTGTAAAAAGTCACCTTTGCCTTGGCAGTGAGCTCTGTGCTGTGTCCTTTGCTGAGGAGCATTGTCACTGTCATGTGAGTGTGTGTGTGCCTTTAGTTCTGCACCTCGGTGGATTAAATGGTGCCTTAAAAGTGACCTTAAGGATTCCTTTAAGGACAGTGGACTAAAGCAGTGCTGGCAGTAGTGCTAGCAACAAGCAGGGACGCAGTGGGCTGCAGGCCCAGGTTCATGATAGCCCTGTTCATCATCTACTCATCCCATAGTTAGAGCACTGGGTCCAGTAGAGCCTCCACTGCTGCCCTACATCTGCTGAATGATGCTTTGCTTTTGACATTGAATTCTTGTTAGTAATCCATACTTTACTTTTTAACTTTAAATATGTAACTAAGTGGAAAAAATACTCCACTTATTTTAAAGCCCTCTGTTCCTAAGTATGTTGCATATTTTTTGGTCTTAAAGCAGTTAGGTATCCCTGAACTGTGAAAAAAGGCAGAAAGTGGGGCCATGACACTAGAAAGGCAGATGTAGTCCACTTAGTATGCAAAGCAGGCACTGTTTGAAATGTATTTTCAAAGGAATGCACATCATGTGTTTGCGAGCATGAGCCAGTCCAACTAAAAAAAAAAATTTTGCCATCTTACATTTGCCAAAGTGTTTGTGTTTTCCTTTCTTTGAAAACTTGGCATTCACTGTGTTCAAACAACCTGGAGCTCACTGCTGAATAAAGAACTGCCTCCCTACAATGGATGAGGTCTTGCTGTGAGTTAAGCAAAAGAGGCAAGCTTAAAATCCTGGCACCTAACTTATATGTATCAGAGGCAACTGCAAGAAGGGAGTCCAATAAACAAGTCTTTGGTGCTTGTCTGTAGAGAAGGAAATGAGTGGATCCCTCTATAAAAGGTTGCTTAGTAAGGAAATGTGGACCAAAATCAAGCAATACCAAAGACTATGGTTAATTCAGCAGATTAAAATTAGGGTAATGCTGTGAGGAAATTAGCATGGTTTGTTTTCTGCTTTACAATATGTCTTTGTGATGCTACACAATGTTGATTGCATTAGTAGGTATAGCTTTTTAATAAATCTTTGAAATGAAAAAAAAAATCTCTCTGGGTGCTGTACCCTCCATACCCAGGTGTGCTACACCCTGCCTACCCATAATAAGTAACTTGAAGTATTGGTGTCTGGAATGGCTAGATTGCCCTGAGATGTAAAAAAGGGTAAGAAGTGAGAACTTGATCTTAAAAAGCCAGACGGTGATATGTATAAAGAGAAATCAAAATTTGATTTTTGTAAACAAGTAAGGTATTTACATTTTTATTCTGATCATTGACATGGTGCATCAACATTTGCAGTTTCCGATTTGTTTGTCTAATGCTTTGTAAGAGTGTGATGTTTCAAACCATGCTAGCTTATGTGACCTGAAAGAACACCTTTTTTCACAACTCTAGACAGAAGAGAGAATGGCCTCAGTGGTGCCTTGCTGACCCACAGTCAGCATATCACAGCCCTAATATGTTTCAGACTGTATTAAAAAAAAAAAAAAAAAGCCACACTTTCTCTCCTTGCAGCGAACGAAAACATAATCTGCAGTTCCTGTGACCAGCAATGACATGTTCATGTATTTCTGTAGAGAGCTGAGGAAGAGGACTGGTCTGAGGTATCAGATCCCGGTTTACAGGGATGGTCATCAGCATTTTAGATGTAATTCTTTCTCAGAATTTGATCATTTTTGGAAGAGTTGTAATAAAATTAGTGCAGGCAGCTTCCCTTACAGTGAAGTTCTGACCTTCATATGCTGTTACATTTCTTAGAGTTTCAGCAGGTAGTGCGAACCAGCAATGGGTCTTGTTAACAGCAGCATGGGAAGCTGAAATGTGAGACTGCCTTTCAGGAGCTGGATTGTCTTCTGAGGCCTGTCAAATATCTGATGAGATAGCCACTAACATGTACTTGGTGATGCAGCTTACGTATTTGTAGTCCTCAAGCCACAGAAAGCTTTGGGCACAACAACAACAAGCAGATATTTGAGTTACTGTTTTCTTTGGCTGTTGTTCACCTGGTAAGATCAGGTGAAACCAAACACCAAAGATGAGACACCCCTGCAACCTCATCATCACTGAGAAGCCCCAGTATCTCATGAAAGAGAAAACTTAAGCACCTAATTTCCTTAGAGGCACTGGGCTATTCACCATCACTGCTTAGGTGCTTCCTTGCATCCCACACTGAGGTCCATCACCCTCAGCCATATGTTGGTTTTGTTAAGTCCTCCCTCTTAGGAACTTTTGGAGATTATACCTCACGGTGGCAGAGTCCAGGAAATGAGCAGTTTGATCCCTTCGCTGGAAGTTCAAGCAGGTGGCTGAGTCTGGCAGCAGAATAATTGGGGTCCATTATCTCATGGGAAAATTGCTTATTTTCCTAAATTATTTGCACACATGTTTTCCTCAAAACATAAGGCTCTGGCCCAAACAGTTTTGTGAGAATGCATGAAGGTGAAATACATTTGTCACATGTACTAGAGAATATGAGCATAGGGTTTATTGATAAGCTTTCTCCTTTCATTGACCTGAAGGCTGCTGACACCACCTCAATTACAAGAAAAGACTGAGGGAGCTGGGCCTGTCCAGCCTGGGGAAAAGCAAACTCAGAGTATTTTAAGTATCTGAAGGGAGGGTCAAGAGGATGCATCCAGGCTCTTCTCTGTAGTTCCTAGCAACAGTACAAGAGCAATGGGCAAAAACTGATGCACAGGAAGTTCCACCTGAATGTGAGGAAGAATTTCTTTACTGTGCAGGTGACTGAGCACTGGAACGACGTGTCCAGTGGAGTCTCCCTCACTGAAGATATTCATAAACCGTCTGGTTGCAATCCTGTGCCATGTGCTCTGGGATGGCCCTGCTTGAGCAGGGAGCTTGGATCAGTAGTCCCACTGTGGTCCCTTCCAACATAACCCACTCTGGGATTCTGTGTACTGGGAAGAGCAATATGAACTAATGATTGGACTCTAAGTTGTTTGTGATTTAATGGTCACATCAGGTGCCAGTAACCTGTTGCCCTGCTGTGATTTTATGCTACTTTTAATGTTAGGGTTTTGGTTTTTTTTCAAAAAATAATAGAAATAAAAACTAAAATAATAAAAAAGTGACAGATGGTGTACTCATCAGTTTCCCGCACCAAACAAATGGCTCAAATTAGTCACAGAGTGGGAATCAAGAAGAGTGCCTCTACTTGCTCAGGGGCACACCAAGGATGATGACCAGCAGGATCAGAATCATTTGCCCAAACAGGTTCAGGAGTGCTGGTGTAGGTCATTGTTATGGGGACACTTGTACCCTGGATGGTGTGAGACCTGCCAGCAGCTCTGGCCCCACCAAGGCAGGGCTTTCAGCAGCAGGGCTGATCCTCAGCAGCTGGCACCACAAGCACAGCCTCTTTTGTTTGGCATCCCCTGTTTCACAGAGTATGGTATGCAGCACAGCAGTCTTGCAGAACTTGGACTAGAATTCTTTTTGTCAGCTCCATCTATCTTGTGATGTTTATATAAAGCTCAAGGAGGAGGAGAGTCCCTTTGGAAATAAAGCTTACTGTTTCTTTGCTCTTTTTAAAATGCCCCAAAGCAGTGTAAAATCTGGAGTGAAGGCATTACCCCACCACAAAATACTTGTGGGATCCCTGAGCAGCTGCCAAAATCCTAGTTATTTGTAGGAGGCAGTTGAGAATACTGCTGCAGCGTTAGCCTTCAAAAATGCATCAGAAGCATTTTTACACCCATCACATGGCTACTGCTAAACTCTCCATGTATGGATGTCCAATTTGATCCTATTTGCAAGCTGCCCTGTCTCAGCTGAGGGTGTGTCTTCCTCTTGTGGAAGAGAGGAGTAGGCACTAAGATGCCTGACTCCTTCAAGGGACACTGCAAAGAACCTTTCTTTATGAGTTTCAGGCTCAGTCTGGGATTTTTTTCAGACTTTTTTATGTGAGTATTGATTCAGCACTGAGATCATAAAGCAGCTAATTAGAAATCTAGTTTTACGTTAGGTATGACCCAAGTTACAGATTTTAGCATGTCTAGGTGGATGGATGGCTGGATGGATGGCTGGATGGATGGCTGGATGGATGGATGGATGGATGGATGGATGGATGGATGGATGGATGGATGGATGGATGGATGGATGGATGGATGGCACATCTCAAAATCAATACACAAATGCTGTCATTTGAAACACGTGTACATCAGAATATTTTCCAAGCAGTCCTTTCAGGCTCAGGAAAAGCACCAGAGTGTATTGAGGGATTTTCCTCCTCTTTATTTTTTTTTTTCCTTAAGATATTAATTTATTTAGGTGGAATCTTGAGTGTCCAAGCAAGGAGGCTTTTTTTTGTTTTTGTCATTGTTTATAACAAAGAGCAAGAGAGAGAGGCAACATTAACAGAAAAAAATTCTTCTTTTTAAATGTTTATGGAAGTCAACAGAAGAAAATGGACAGCAATAGAAATGCTGTGGCTGAAATTAAATAAGTCCCATTTCAACAAATTGAACCTTATTTGCCTGCTTTACTTTTGTTCTTTGTCTGATTGACCAAGAGAAGTCCCTTGCTTTCTATCCACACTTAGCTCCAGTGCTGTACAAACAGCCAGGGAAACTTTCAGAACTAGAAGGGGGCAGTTGTGCTGCTTTGATAAATTGGCTATGTCCAGTGCTGGAACAAGGCTGTAGTTTGGATTGGCAGGTCTGATAGCTCTTTGGCTGTATTTTTATTATTCTCTCCTCCCCTTCAAAACAGCCTCTATCATTATAGACGGCTACAGCAAAAACATGTCATTCCTGAGATGAATAAACATAAGTTGTGTTAGAAATCTGCTTTGCTTTAAGGAGGCATTGATCAGTACGGCAGAGACCTCAACTTATCTGATGCCTTTATGTTTTGATTTTCTTTTTTATTTTGAAGTGCATTTATTGTGTTAAAAAGTGATTAAGAAGCAATACCTTAGAGAGCAATAATTTCAGAAGGAAAGCTGACACATTTAAGCAAGTCTGTAAAATTCATGACTTAAAGGGAAAATTTAAATTTTTTGTACCACACTGACAGCAGAAACTGAAAATACTGAGATCCGTTTTCAAATAAAAAGAAAAAAAGGCCATATGTTATGCAATGCATAATTCAGCTTTAAATTCAATGTGTGTTCCTTTGGAAGTTGTCAGGGTGAAATCTTTAAGAGTGACCTAGTAAGCTGTAATAGTTTCCATGTTCCAAAAGAAAAACAAAACAGACTAAACAAAAGTAAGAAATGATGGGGACAGCAAGGGACGGGAGTCTTCAAGTTATTCCTGTATACTTAAAATTGTGCTAGAAGATTTGTAGATATTGGGACTAAAAGGGACCTTAAAGTCTAGTCTGACTTGCTGTAAATCATAGGCCACAAAACTGTTCTCCTTCTACCCTTACTTCCTCATGTAATTTACAAAAAGATATTAAGTTCTGACTTAAACATATGAAAGTTGATGAGATCAGTCCTAACCGATTTCCTTTCATGCCCTTCAGTGTTTCATCCCATGATTAGCCACTTACTATCTACTGAATACAGATTTTAAAAAAATAAAAATTTCAATCCAGATACATTTTTAAACAAACTGCAGGTGTGTGAGATAGCAGTCCTTGTTTTGTGCAGTGGATTAGTTTTTGGTTGCTGCTATACTGTCCTAATTTAACAGCCAAGGACTCCAGGACTTCTTCTGTGGCTGCTGTTGGGTCACAGAGCAACCAGCCCTCACACTCCTCTCAGCCCCACCACTGATGTTTGCCTTTTGGCTCCCTGTACAGAAAATCCTGACCATGATCCCCACCGAGGAGGAAAAGCAGAAGATCCAGGAGGCCCAGCTGGCGAATCCCGATGTCCCCCTGGGCAGCGCTGAGCAGTTCCTTCTCACCCTCTCCTCCATCAGCGAACTCTCTGCCAGGCTCCAGCTCTGGGCTTTCAAGATGGACTATGAGATAGTGGAAAAGGTGAGGAAAAGCACAGGGATGGGTGGAGACTCTTCCGAGGCTTTGCTTAATCTTTCCCTGACCTTGGTATTATATGGACATTTTGAGGAAATGGTAAATGGGTCACTTTTGTTTCAGTGGCCAAGCAGGAAACAGCTAAACTGATCCTTCATAATCTCTTCCTTCTATAAAAGAAAATTAGGAGATTATGTCTTCCTTCCTTTAATTAGTCACTAATGATATTGAAACAAAGAAGTGGGCTAAATCTTTGCCACATCTTCTCCAGATGTTGTTTTTCAGGAAATTACTTTTGAGCAATGAGAATTTTTCTTCCATAAAGATTGAGTAAGGACTACCATATTCAGTCTTATATCATGAGAGCATTGATCTTACATCTATTTAAACTAAGGAAAACACCATCCATTACGGTTCTTTTTGTTTATAGCTCTCAAAATTCTAAACAAAAGATAAGACAGTTCAGCTCAGTCACACACAGTTGTTGCCACCTTCTCCATGGCTGGCATTCATTCAAAGAACACTGTTATTGGGGTGTCCGTCAACATGATGAATCACGGGCACAAATTTTTAAAAAGTGGATAAAAATTTGGTGCATAGGTGAGACAGAATGAAACTGTGTAGGGGATTTCAGGTACTTGCTGCCTTTCACAAGGTCTTTCAGGAATCTCTGCACAGGAGCTTCCTTTTTGCTGCACTTGTGGTGCATACCCCTGGCATTACCATTAAAGCAGCTCTCTCCTCTGCATATTCGTTTTGTATCTGCGCACATAGATGTGTATTGAAAAATCAGTATAACTGTGTGATATGAATTCTAAAAAGTGAAACGTGAAAAAAGTTTCACGTGCTTGTGAAAATTCCTTACGTTTACGTAGCAATGGTTATTTAATGAGTTGTGCGACAGTGGATTGATTTGCAGGTGATACTGTCAAGATTACTCAACATTTATTTAATTTTCTTAGATGTTAGGATATGCAATCACACAAATACTCAGAATTTTTACTGGAATGTTTTAGTATTAGCCATTTACATTTCTGACTTGTATAGCAAAATACTTGTATCTGGCATGAATACTTTTTTGCCAGTTCGTTCTGTTTTGTTTTCATTTTTTTTCACTCTGGTACAGCTATTTATTCTGCTTTGAAGCTACCACAAGGCTAAATTGTACCTTTCATGTAAGCTGAGTTAGCAGTACTTACTAATCTCTGCATATACCTAGAATTTCTAGGGTCCTCTCAATCAAAAAGCAACATTTGAAGCACCACTAAAAGCTAAAGAAATTCTGAGTTTACTTTTGCCACAAAGTTAATTTATTGCCAGCTAAAATTCATGTAGAATGCATGCTAGTACAAAATGTCTCAAATACTTAAATTACTCAGAGAAGCAACAGCTGTAGGGAAGACAAAACCAACATTTTTGTCCCTGTTTCAAGGTAGATGGGACTAAGCACAGTACTTACCATAAAATGCTAGAGGAAGTAACATGTGATAAGTGTGATAAAGTATGAGAAGCATGTGATAAGCCTAGCAGAGAAGCATAGATAGGACAGACAGCCTGGGTCTTGGGTGAGGACAAAGAAACAGGATCAGACATCAGGAGTGCAAGGCAGAGTGAGCACCTGGGTGTCTCCAGTTACAAAAGGTTAAGGTCAGAGTTCCAGGTAATCAGTAAAGGTACATGTTATTTGGACTGAAATAAGATACTGTGATACTCAGTTTTAAAAAAATGAAGTAATTTGCATTAGTGATTATGATGATAAAAGAGACCCTTGAGCTGCTTACATTCTTCTATTCTTGAAACTATGTTTTTTCAGAAGATCTATCTGCAAAAGGGCAAACACTTCATGAAACATAGGTCCCAGAATCACTTAAGTCCACAGCTTTGCCTTTCTTTTTTTGTCCGGCATTTGCTTGATCTTTTCTTTTTGATTCTTATTTTGTAATAAGGAAAATTCATAGCAGTTCAGAATGCACTCATATTATTTACCAAGTCCCACATACATTTTATGTAAGATATGAGTGCTATTATTTCCATGAGGCTGGAAGTTTTAGATGGTCCCTGTTACCACCAGTGTGAAATACCTGAGTTATTGGTAAGACCAGGCTTCTCATACGTGAGACTCTTCTGCTAACCTGCCAAGAACAGAGTTCTGCCTAAGTAGCTTTTAGCTTCATCTCTGACAACCTGAAAGAAAAGAATATTAATTGTTCAAGAAATGGGTTAAGTGATACATTGTTTATGTTCATTAAAAGCTTTTCAGGCATAATAAGAGAAATAATCTTTCTTAGCTTGAATTTAATTAACTGAAGCAAGTAGGGGTATATTTGTAGGGAGCATCCTCAACCTGTGAGGAGCTGAACTGGATGAATAAATATTCACTCTTTGCTCTCTATAGAATATTTAAAATGAAAGAAAAATGAATGAGTGTTAACTTAAATGTTTACCAAAGGTCATTAGCAGAACAATAATTTCCCTCTCCTTTCTTTTGGGATCCTAGTTTAAATGCACAGACAGAAGAGGTTAAAAAATTGCACTGTGTTGCTACTCATTCCTCATATGAAATTACTTATGATGCAGATATTGTCAAATTCTGTTATCTCAAAGGGGCTGTAAAGGTCTTAAAAAAGGAAT